>NC_137775.1:277381-567381 GCF_963455305.1 Plecotus auritus
CCCGGGCAGGGCACTTACCTCGGTTGTGGGTTTGCTCCCCGCTGGGGAGGATAAGGAAAAGCGTAAGGAAATGAAGTGGCTACGTAGACATCACTGCACGTGCTGACTTGTTATACAGCACGTTTTACAAAGAGGCCGCACAACCGAGCCGCCACGCGAGGCCGCGCATCTGAGTGACGCACTGTGGTTGGAGCGCCCCATCTGCCCACCCCGGTGTCCGCCTCGCCAAGGCAGCCCTGAGCCTTTGGACCTCTGCAGCAGGCGCGCACGCCCTGCTCCTGAACGGCCGCCCGCAGCTCACCTGTTTTTTAATCCGCGCGGCTGGGTGGAAGCGGGCACTGTAGCCTTCCGCCAGCCTGACCAACATCTTTACTACTGCCTTTTCCTGGGTGGAAACACGCTTGGTTAGGTCGCCATTCTGTCCCACGGAATGTCAGGCCCCATACGAGTCCGATTCCTCGTGCCTCCGCCCGTCTCACTCCGCTCAGCTGTGACAGCTGAGCTCTCCTCAGAACAGGTTTGGGACGGAAGTCACATCGTTGCCAACAAAACGATGCTCGATGAAGTGATGACAGGGATAGATTAAAAAGGCACATCCACTCTTGTCCACAACAAAAGAAAGAAAGAAAGAAAGAAAGAAAGAAAGAAAGAAAGAAAGAAAGAAAGATATTCCGAACGTTTGGAAAATTTGAAAGATTCTCCTAAAAAATAGGATACAGTAGAAATTTAAACGTTGGCGTCAATACGTGCAATCAATGCTCACTTAGGTGCTCTGATGGAGGCGCACAGTAGGCCAGGTAAGTTAAGCAAAAGACGATGAAGTGAATGGCCTTTAAAATAAACCACGTCCTCTAAGAGCTGCAGGGCGGTGGCCTGCCTGTCTCCTTCCCTCCACGCTACCTTGACCTCTGACGCCAGGTCTTCCTCCACGAATCTCAGCAGCAGCACGAGGGAAAAGGCAAGCAGCTGCTCGGCCATCCCTTTGGGAAACGCAGGGAGGCTGACTTCCCCGTGGCTGAGGTGATCGCGCACACGAGGACCCTCCTGATGGTTCAGGAAGTCCCAGAGGAATTCCTGTCGGAGGAGACAGAGAACACGCTCGTTAGCATCCTCAGCGGAGGGAAGGAAGGCGCAGAGGCCCCGCTGGACACGCCGAAGGGGCACACTGCCGGGAACCGCTGACTCCGGGCCTGGAGGTGGAACCTGAACAACCGGCAGCGGGCAGGCCCGGCGCAGCCAGTGCTCAGGGCGGCTGCTGAGACAGGGAGCGTGCGGAGGGGGCTCAGCGTGCTCTCTGCGTACGTCACGGGCCAAGGTCAGTGCCACATCAGAGACGTGCTGGTCACGCACGTGAACACAAGAATGTCTGACTAGCAAAGGCCTTACCATCGCAGGCTCCCCGAGGACAAGAGGAAGCTGATTGATCTCGCCATCACTCAGGTGTTGTGCCAACATCTGAAACACGGAAACAAGCAAATCAGCTGGGGCACGGGCACGCACAGGCCTTTCCGAGCTGCAGCCTCCCGGCCTCTGCTACGAATCGTTAAATAAGCCCCAAGCCCATCAGGTGAAGTGAGGGCGTCTCCCAGGAAACCGCCACCAGGCCAGGAAAACTTCTCTTCGCCCGTTTCATGGCCTTAGGACACGCACCTTCCTAGCTGTGAGGGTGTGTCTCTGTGTGCGTATGTATGTGTACTGTGTTTACGTGTGGCTACAAGCATGCGTGTTGACATGTATTTGCCTGTGCATGTGTTTGTATGTACATGTATATGTGTATATCTGTGTTTGTATGTATGTGTACTTGTACATATGTGGGTGTCGGTGTTTGTATGTATGTTTGTGTACATGTGTATCTGTGTTTTATGTATGTATCCATGTGTATTAATGTCTACTTGTAGATGTGTGTGTGTGTATCTGTGTCTCTTCACATGTACACGTGTGCTTGTGTGCCACCAGTTACTTCATGAGTCACTTCGCTCACGAGGACAATGGGGCCCAAGCAGGAGCCAATCCCGAGGCCCGAGTCCTGTACGGACCTGACTGCCCCAAACACACACCCCAACAGCCCATCATTTACGAACGGGATAAGTCTGCCGGGGCAGGCTCCTTCCTGACCCCTCCCCCGGTCCCGGAGCTAAGTTATCCAAAGGCAGAGTGACTGGAACCCCCCACCCCCGCCCGGGGCCTCTCCCGTCCCCTCGGAGCTGCCGTGGTGTCCCACGCGTTGGGGTCGGCAAGGGTTCCACCCAGGAGGCACACAGAAGCCTTTACACTCCACCAGTGATAAACATGTCCTGTGACTTTCACTATTCCACCTTCCTCCTTCAGAACCGCCCCCCAGCTCCACAGATCACACGCCTGGGTGACCACCACATGCTCACGGCAGTAGCTGAGGTGTCTCACGTGCAAAACGAGCAAGCGCTAGCCTTAACCGACGTGTCCGCCCCGAACAACCGCAGCGCTTGATGCCGCTCCCCAGCACTTTCCGGCCTCGTCTCTGCGACTTTAGGGACTTGGTGAATAACACTGGGCCCCAACTCAGTTACCCTGAGAACGATGCTCAGCTCTAAGGCTGTTTCTAGCTTACGCGACTATCCGCGTTTTCCTGTAAGCTTGTGAGTGACGGCTCATCCTTCACTCTGGATTTAAGAGAACACAATGTTTTATTTCAAGACGCCTTGTAAGTTCAAGTTCACTTACTTCATCAAAGGTGGTGTACAGAGCTGCCGACTTCAGAAAAGGGAAAAAAGGAAATAATTAGAGCAAAATACGAGCAGGTGAACTGTTCAGAGCAGGCAGAGTCTCGCATGCCAACAACGCGAACACCTCGTCTGAGATCGGCCTCCACGCAGCAGCGCTTTGGGAAGAATGTGTGGACAGACACACACGTGACAGGACGTGGGACCCCAGGGCGCCTGGCCGCTGGACCTCGGCCCGTGCTCCCTGTCCAGCTCGACCCCCTAACACCTCCAGGCCCACAGCGTCACACGCCGCTGCCCACACGGTGCTTCTGCTGATGGCATGAAGCAAGAACAGGACATTTCCCCACAAACAGCCCGGCACCCACACGTCTTGGGGTGACCAGTACGGTCTACAGACACAGGCTGCGGGCCAGGAACCTCCGCTCTGATCCCGCCTGCGACTGCTGGCACGCAGCTCCTCGGCACAACAGCCGGGAGGAACCAGCTGAAAGGCCCGGGACCTGTGTGTGCGGCACAGGGACGCCACGCAGCTGTGGAGCACTGGAGGCCGCAGAAGACACAGGAATACGTGTTGGTTTAGAAGACACTGGGTGGCAGCATGAGAATGGGTCAAGACGGAAGAGCAGCATGAAGACTGGACGGGAGAGGAGCTCAGGGGGCGGGACAAGGAACCAGGGAGGCCTCAGCGAAGAAAGAAGGGGCACAAAATCCATCACGGAAGAACCGATGGGCAGTGCTGGACCGAGTGGCCGTGGAGACCGAAGTGCAGGCAAAGACGGGGCAGGGCCAAGGTTTGGGGCCAGAGCCACTGAGAGGCTAAGAATAAGGAATTTGTAGGAGAAAAAAATATGCTTTTTTAAAACTAATGTAAGTGTGAGATGCTGGGGAAACCCATCGGAAGACATCCAGCAAACAGGTGTCCACCTGACTCAGGAGATAAAAGAACTGGAGACCCTGGAACTTAATGCTATGAATTGTCCTCTTAGCTGCTTTAGCTGCATCGACAGCCTGTGCTATGTGGGGCTTCCATTTTCATGAGGTCCCAAGTGTTTTCTAGCTGTGGTCCCCGCAGAGGTGACGGCGTTAGGCATGGGGTTGTGTGAGACCTCCCAAGGAGCAAACATACGGAGAAGACAAGGTGGAGAAGAGAATGTTGAGGAATGCTGACATAAGGGGCAAAGAGAGGAAGATGAACTAGTGAAAGAAATGAGAAAAGGAGCCATGGCAGACGCTGCTGCTCACCCTGTAATTCAGGGTCCCCCCTTCCTTATCCGTGGATCTTTCAATAGTTAACTGGGCACATGGCCACCCAAGCCTCCCACCGCGGGGTGGGCTGAGTTCTGGCCGAGAGGAGTGGGGTCCTTACAGAGGGCGCGTGCTGCAGGCCACGGGCCACCTTGTGGGCTACAGTGATAGGTCGGCAAGTACAGCCAGGAAACGAGTGGTAACCAGTTCTACGACATCACTGAGTTAAAAGACCACTTTTAAAATATTATAGAGCAGGGGTCCTCCAACTTTTTAAACAGGGGGCCAGTTCACTGTCCCTCAGACCGTCGGAGGGCCGGACTATAGTTTAAAAAAACAACTATGAACAAATTCCTATGCGCACTGCGGGCCCGGGACGAGTCGGCTGCTAAGCAGGACAGGCAGCGGCACCCGGTGGGCCGGATACATGTCCTCGGCGGGCCGCATGTGGCCCGCGGGCCGTAGTTTGAGGACCCCTGTATATAGAGCTACCAAAATCAATCCTAAATAAACATAGATCCTATAAAACATTATAATAGAAAGCCACAAACAAAGAACAGCTAAGTCTTCGGAGGAAAGCTCTTAGCTAACAAGTTCATGGACTGCAAACAAGAAGATGTTAAGATCACTTAGAGGAGCAGAAGCCTGCCACGCACACACGTACCTCGGCCGTCAGAAGCCTCCTGGGACACCGGTTGACCTTGGCAAACAGGTTCCGCAGCCCAGTCTCCAGCTGTGTCAAGAGCAGCGTGGCACAGTCGGCGAACCTGTGACACGGAAGGAAAAGCACACCCGCTGTGAGGTGGGCACAGGCCCCGCAGTAACGGGCGGTGTCCGGACAGGACCACTGTGTCCACGGGAGACGGAAGCAGGACCGGTCTCCCGAGATATGGAAGCAGGACCGGTCTCCCTAGAGACGGAAGCAGGACCAGTCTCCTTAGAGACGGAAGCAGGACCGGTCTCCCGAGAGACGGAAGCAGGACCGGTCTCCCGAGAGACGGAAGCAGGACCGGTCTCCCGAGAGACGGAAGCAGGACCGGTCTCCTTAGAGACGGAAGCAGGACCGGTCTCCGTAGAGACGGAAGCAGGACCGGTCTCCTTAGAGACGGAAGCAGGACCGGTCTCCCGAGAGACGGAAGCAGGACCGGTCTCCCGAGAGACGGAAGCAGGACCGGTCTCCTTAGAGACGGAAGCAGGACCGGTCTCCTTAGAGACGGAAGCAGGACCGGTCTCCCGAGAGACGGAAGCAGGACCGGTCTCCTTAGAGACGGAAGCAGGACCGGTCTCCTTAGAGACGGAAGCAGGACCGGTCTCCCGAGAGACGGAAGCAGGACCGGTCTCCTTAGAGACGGAAGCAGGACCGGTCTCCTTAGAGACGGAAGCAGGACCGGTCTCCTTAGAGACGGAAGCAGGACCGGTCTCCCGAGAGACGGAAGCAGGACCGGTCTCCTTAGAGACGGAAGCAGGACCGGTCTCCTTAGAGACGGAAGCAGGACCGGTCTCCTTAGAGACGGAAGCAGGACCGGTCTCCTTAGAGACGGAAGCAGGACCGGTCTCCTTAGAGACGGAAGCAGGACCGGTCTCCCTAGAGACGGAAGCAGGACCGGTCTCCCTAGAGACGGAAGCAGGACCGGTCTCCCTAGAGACGGAAGCAGGACCGGTCTCCCTAGAGACGGAAGCAGGACCGGTCTCCCTAGAGACGGAAGCAGGACCGGTCTCCCTAGAGACGGAAGCAGGACCGGTCTCCCTAGAGACGGAAGCAGGACCGGTCTCCTTAGAGACGGAAGCAGGACCGGTCTCCCTAGAGACGGAAGCAGGACCGGTCTCCCTAGAGACGGAAGCAGGACCGGTCTCCCGAGAGACGGAAGCAGGACCGGTCTCCTTAGAGACGGAAGCAGGACCGGTCTCCTTAGAGACGGAAGCAGGACCGGTCTCCCGAGAGACGGAAGCAGGACCGGTCTCCTTAGAGACGGAAGCAGGACCGGTCTCCTTAGAGACGGAAGCAGGACCGGTCTCCTTAGAGACGGAAGCAGGACCGGTCTCCCGAGAGACGGAAGCAGGACCGGTCTCCTTAGAGACGGAAGCAGGACCGGTCTCCTTAGAGACGGAAGCAGGACCGGTCTTCTTAGAGACGGAAGCAGGACCGGTCTCCTTAGAGACGGAAGCAGGACCGGTCTCCTTAGAGACGGAAGCAGGACCGGTCTCCCGAGAGACGGAAGCAGGACCGGTCTCCTTAGAGACGGAAGCAGGACCGGTCTCCTTAGAGACGGAAGCAGGACCGGTCTCCTTAGAGACGGAAGCAGGACCGGTCTCCTTAGAGACGGAAGCAGGACCGGTCTCCTGAGACTCGGGGCTTTACACCTGCTTCGGGGCTCTGACGCCTGATGGGCCACGGTTAGTGCCTCAGGAGAAAACGTCATCAAAAGCCGCCTCGTTCCCTGTCTAGAAAGTACTCGGACCCAGGACATGAGCGGGCTCTCACGGTCTCCACGTGGCCGTCCCGGGAAATGCAGAAGGAGTGAAGACGGCTGACCCCTGAGGTCTGAGCCCCAGCTCGCTCCTCGGCGCCCGAGACACCAATTTCCTGTTTCCTGGTTCGCCAACCCTGGACACAGGGTTTCACTCACCGAAAAAAAACTCCATGATTTCTCAAGTTGATTCTAAAAAACCATCACCTTCACCCGCTGTCCCGTGATCCCTGACACGCGGCGAGGAGGCCGTTCTCCTGGTCAGGAAGGCGTTTCCCGCGAGCCCCCTCTCCAGGCGGCCGACCGCCCTGGCGGGAGCCCCACAGCAGGGCCTGGCGCAGGGGTTTGGGGAAGGACTGGCCCCCGGACGCCAAGAACCACTCTTGGTGCCCCCTTCCCATCACCTGTGCGTCCTGAACTTGGTCAGCGCGGCTTCCCAATATGGCAGCATGATCCTCAGGACGAGAGAGGATTTCTTCACCGCTTCCTCCCACACCGAAAGGACCTCGTCAGTAGCAGCTGCAAGACAGCAAGAGGTTTCAGCACAACCACAGAGGGAAGAGCTGTGAGCGCCCTCGGGGCGAGGCCGGCGTCGTCTCCGCACACAGGTGGGCCGCAGCCCAGCCCAGGGCAGTGAGCGTGGCCCGGGTAAGGAAGACCGCCCTGCCCTGCGCGGGCCGGGGGGCCTGGGGCCTTGGAGGCAGCAGACAGGGACACTGCGTCTCGTCGGTGATGCGGCTGTGACCTTCTGCAGAGGCCTTCAAGGTGGACCACGTGGCCACCTGACCAAGAAAATAAACTTCCACAGGATACAGGAGCCTCGAGTGAGTGCTGGCTGAGCGACACACTCTGGTGCTTGTGACGCGTAAGGGGGTTCATCCTTGGTGACAAATGTCCGGTCTGGGGGCTGTTGATGTGGGGGAGGCTGTGGGCAGGCGGCGGGGGGAATGGGGACTCTCTGGACCGCCCTCTCAGTTTCCTGATAAGCTTAAAACCGCTCTAAAAAGTGCCTTACCGTTTGTATGTATCACTGGCAGTCACCGGACTACCGCCAGGGTCCACGCACAAAAGGCCGAGATGTGGGGCAACATGATCCACATGCTCACTGGCAGACACAGACCTTGTACCGCAACTGCCGCTGAGGGGCAGTGGGCTTGGAGCAAACACAGTTTAAAAGCTTTCAAAGCTCTGGGTCCCTCCTCCCCACCATTTGGTAAGTGGCTCGGTCATGGTGAGGACCAACGACGTGAAGACCATTCCGCTGCGAGGGCTCGGGCACAGCGCGTGGAGCAGAGGCACAGCCGTGCGTGGGCAGAGGCGGCGCCTTATAAAATGGCCTGACGCCAGTGCACGCCAGTCCCTCTGAAGGACAGACTGAACCCGTCACCAACACGGACCCACGGGCTTCCCGCAGCAGCCGGGCGCGGCGGGAAAGGTCGGGTCCAGGTGGCGACGTTTCACATACGACTTCATGGCACTGTCTCTCCAGGTCGCCCTGGAGAACGCCCTGCCCGGAGCTCACGCCTGATGCTCCCGGACGACAGCACCCCTAATGCCCCTCAGGGGAGACGCGGTACTTGCCAGGGAAGACGGTCCAGTCCTCTGAGTCCACGAGTGTGAGGAGCGGCCGACGGGCCACCGTGCGCTCTGTCTGCTGCAGGTGGGCCTCCAGCAGCTGGCCCAGCCCCGCGGTCAGCAGCACCAGCATCGCACAGTACCTGTGGGAGATGCCAGAGACCTCAGTCGTACATATAAAAGGCTTTCCTTTCAGGAGAAAAAGTTCAAAAGTAAGAAAGCAAAGTGAAGCGGTGCCACGTGGGCTGGGAGCAACAAGAGGACCTGAGGCGCAGGAGCTGAAATCATGAGGACCCTGCAGGGGCTCTGCTAGACCATCCAGCTTTCCGCTCCAAGTCCTGCTGAGACGGGCCTCCCTGCCCCCACCGGAGAGGCGGACCCCCAGTGCCCTCGACAGGGAGGCCCTCCTGCAGCACCTACTTGGGAGGAACTTCCTGAGGGGACGCGAACCCGTGCCACAGGACGTTGCGCAGGTTGAGTCCGCGCGGAGAGCCCACGAAGACCGTCAGGACGTGCATCTGGGCAGGGAAGGACAGCGGAGGGTGGGCAGTGCGGTCATTAACAAATCACTGGACGCAGCAAGTAACGTTTTCTTCCTTCCAACCGCCATGTCCCTCGTTAGTGTACGTCATCGGCGTGGAGGTAATAACAGCCAACAGTTACTGAGCAGCTACTGCGTGCGCCTGCCTTGCCCATCCTCAGACCCGCCCACAAAGAAGGCGCTGCTCTGAGGCCCACTGTGCAGGCGAGAGGAGCGTGCAGAGGGGGCCCCGGGCAGCGTGAGGTGGGACCTGTCCCAGGTGGTGCTGGGCATCAAACAGCCTCACATCCAGATAAACGAACACGGGAAACAGCTTGGCACAGAAGTGCCACGGTGTACCACGTGGGCCTGTGTGTAAACAGGACGGGCAGCTCGGAGGGGAACTGAGGCTGTGGCCGCTCCCCTAGGGAAGCTCTGAGTCCCCTCCTCCTGTGACGTGACAACACTCCCATCAGCATCTATTTTTGAGGGGCACCAGTGCAGCGGACGCTAACTGTCATGCGTCGCTCCTCCTCTGGGGCTGTGGGGGGCAAGCTTACCACAGACTGCCCGAAGACTTGAGCAAGCTCCGCAGAGGCAAGCAGATCTCTTAAAAGAAATGGGCATTCTTTCCCAACCAGTAAAAACACCTAAAATTCAAACAAAATTCATGTAGCCACTGCATTCCAATGAGCCAAATGATATTCAGAAAAAAATCTCCCATAAGGCAACTGCTTGGACCATTGGTGGGAGACAATTACTGAAGACACCCATGTTTTAATTTCATAATCATCCAAAAAAATACTAAAAATTTGTACCAAATAATTGCACTTCATAGGAGAACAATAATAAAATCAAGGAATCTGAGGGCAACTACAGAGTAGTTGAACGTTCACTCAGGTACTTTAATGGCCCGACAAGGAGAGTTCTCACACTTACATCACCCAGGGACCGTTCCAGACAGGCCGTCAGCTTCATGAGGCTAAGAGCAACAGCGGGGGACTCACGACTCTCCAAGGCATCAAATATTTCTGGAAACAACTGTTTTGAATAGACACGCTTTAGAATTTATGTTCAGTAAGAACTGTTTCTCAAAGTAACAATACTGTTCATCAGAGTCAACCCTCTAAAGATTTTGATGATCATATTTTAATGATCTTGGGGGTATAGGTAAACATTTTCTACAAATATAACATCTACACTGAGTGGCCAGATTATTATGATCTCTGAATGCATAATGATCTGGCCACTCAGTATATATATATATATATATATATATATATATATATATACACACACATATATATATCCCGGTGCATGAATTTGTGCATGGGTGGGGTCCGGCCAGCCTGGCCAGGGGGCGGGGACATGGGCAGTTGGCCGGCCTGCCTGCTGGTCGAACTCCTGGTTGAGAGGACAATTTGCATATTAGCCTTTTATTATATAGGATATACACTGAGTGGCCAGATTATTATGCTTTCAGAGATCATCATAATCTGGCCACGCAGTGTAAATAGTAAAGAATATCTAAGGAGTTCTTTGAATGTTCTTTCTTTGTTTAATATTGATTGAAAACAGGAAGTGTGGTGTAACTGCACATCGAGAAGTCAAATATTTTTACCTAAATCTTATTTCCAATTTGGATTAGTTCTTAAGATAAACATACAGCAGCTCACCCTGCCGCTTATGAGAGCTACTGCGAAGGGAGCAGAAATGACCCTTTCACACTGACTTAGGAAACACCAAGGGTTTCAGAAGCAGCCTTGCTAGAGTTAGTGCTCTACTGTCATTTAATGTGCCACGTGACACAGCTGGTTTTCACCAACCAACAGAGCAGTGAAACCAGGTTTGGGCCTCCAAGGACCCTCTCCCTCCGATTCAGCAGGACAGAGGCCAGCTTCCCTCCGGGCCCGGGGCCCACGGCCTCAAGATGACCTCGCTCTGCCAGCAGGCTGTCTCTCTTCTGCAGAGGCCCACTTTGCCTCTGTCCAGGACCAGCACCCACATACCAAGCTCCCTCCCACCCCCATCCTGATGCTGCACCTCAATACTCCCCTTGGTCAAAGGGTGTGCTTCTCAGCTCAGACCCAGAGACTCTGCATCACAGTCCTAAGTTTCCCTCTGGGCCCTCCAGAGAGACCCCTTTAAAATTAGAAAGTAATAGGGTTTCTAAGTGGAATTTGCAAAGGCCGAACCTCTGGAGAACTTGTCCACTGGAGCCACGGCGCATACTGAACTTCAAACTGCCCCTTGGTCAGAGATGAGAAATGCATGTGGACAGCCTCACACACAGGGCCCAGCAGCCTCACGCTTCCCTGGTAATCCAGACCCTGGGCTTCAAGGATGAGAAACAAGTTAGCACCTCCGCGCCAATACCTTGGGGTGAAAAAGATCTCCGAGTCATCAGAGAAAAAGCGCTCTAATTACAAAATTCCCACCAAGCCCACATCCAGTTTATAATTGAACTTACAAAAGAGATACACCTACATTGAAATAAGTTATATGGTGCTTATCTGGTTATAAAATAAAAATATGCTATTGGTAGAGAACTTGGAAAATACAGAAAGTTTCAAAAGAGAAAAAATATTTTCTTCAATTTCTTTACCTGTGTATAAGTTTATAGAAAATCAGGTTCAGACAGCATATATAATACTTTAACCTGATTTCTTTATAGTTAACAGTAGATTTCCAATGATCTTAACTATTTAGATCATATTTATAATATGAAATATTTTATAAGTTTGGGTCTGAACATTCCCATGGTTCATGATAAAAAAAAAATGTAAGAGGGTAAGTCTCCCTCCTGGCCACTGAATTCTCCTTCCTAGAGCAGCTGCTGTTATTAATTCCTTGTGTATATTTAGAAATATTTACACATATAAAAGCAAATGCAAATATATGACCCTCATTTTTTCACTTAGCAACACAGCTCCGCGATTCCGGTGTTCAGAAAGCCAGGCCTCCTCGTTCTTTTTCCCGCTGCATAGTGTTCCACTGTGAAATGTTCGTGATTTTCTTAACCGATCCCTACTGCCTGACATCTGGCTGTTTCCAATGCTTTTTTCTTCTTGGCTATTACAAACAACATTGCAGGAGAACCCTTGCTGACACACGCTTTGCTATCTGTACGTGTGCCAGTCCTATAAATTCCTGGAATGGAACTGCTGGGCCAGAGCACATTTATTTGTCATTTTTATAACTATTGTTAAATTTCCAGGCCAACTCTCTGCTCAAAAAAAAATGTGCAACAACAGATGGAAGACATCTAAAATAATTGTGTAACATGTTACTGGTCATTTCATACCTAAGTCATGACTTGTATTTTCTACCCTCTTCCATCTGGACTGCTGGCCTGGAGCCGAGACCATCACCCTCACTGCCTCCCAACCTCCCTTCTCACACACGGGTTTCGTAACCCAGCTTCCCCTGAACTCTTCTATGCTTCTTTGGCCTCATTCCCTCTTTTCACAGCAATTCTTTTATCTTTTGAGTGAGGTCGTTATGATAACACCCTCTAATCAAACAAACAAAAAGCAACGGTAGGCAAGCGGAATACTGGAGGTCGAGACATTTTAAATGGAAAGTATCCATGGATGTTTGGGGTGCAGAGAAAGTGCAGACCTGACTCAGCACCAACCACACAGTCTGTGATTGTCTTCCAGCACACAACCCCGTTCCCAGCCACAATGCTACTGATAGCACGATGTTCTCGGACTTCACACCCGAGTTCACAGATCAGATGGTACACCGGGGCAGAAAGGCATGTGGTAACAGGGTCCTCCAGTGATATCTGAAACGTAGAACATAAAAGATACTGTCTTACGGGAAGTAAAGACACACAAGTACTAACTATACACTTAACCCCAAAATATCCTATATAATAAAAGGCTAATATGCACATTGACTGAAGGGCAGAACAACTGGTCGCTACGACGTGCACTGACCACCAGGGGGCAGACGCTCAATGCAGGAGCTGCCCCATGGTGGTCAGTGGGCTCCCACAGGCGGGGAGCACTGCTCAGCCGGAAGCCCTGCAGCAGCGCTAGGGATGTCCGACTGCTGGCTTAGGCCCGCTCCCCGCTCCCCAGACTGCCAGAGAGTGCAGGCTGCAAGGAGGGACCACACGGAGTGCATGAATTTCGTGCACCAGGCCTCTAGTTCTATCTTAAGAACAGAACATACACAGGTATAACTAGTGGGAGAGCGGTATGATAAAAACGTTGTGATTAAATTTAAAGATAATTTACGTAACGATTTTCAAATAAATAAACGTTTAAAGGTTGACATTTTATTATTCATAGTATTTGTTAAACGTCAGTTTACAAAAGCTCAGTGTTTTATGGCTAGTGCATTATTCTTTCAGCATTCCGTTACTATCCCACCTGCGCCCCCACCACTCTACCTCCATGACTTCCGGGTCCGGCAGCCGGCGCCGCGCGATGACGCAGCTCATCCCGCCCTCCCTCCGCGTCGCACTTCTGGAAGCACTTCCGGCCTCCGCGGCGCAGGCGCGAGACTGAGCTCTCGCGGGAAGTGGCGGCGGCGGCGTTGGGCTCTGCTGGACCGAGACGCTGCGCCGGGCGAGTTGCTGAGGCGGGCGTGATGGAGAAGCGCAACCGCGGTGGGAAGGCGCCCGGGACCCCGGTCGCTCAGGCGTCCCCGACGGGGTCTCGGAAAGAGAGGAGGCCTAGCATGTTCGAGAAGGAGGCAGTGAGTGCTCGGGTGGGGCCTCCGGTTCCCGCGGCCGGGAGGCCGGAGACTGGGCTTTCCCGCCGCGAAGCGGAACCGGGGCTTGGCCGCGGGTCTCTCCCCAGGTCTCCCGGGACTTCTCAGCTTGACATTTCCTAGGGCCCCGAGAGTGTTGGTGTTCCTGACAGAAACACACAGTGTTAGGTTTCTTTTCATCTTTATTGTTGGAAGTATTACAATGCCCCTTCTCCCACATTGGGCCCCCAGCCCGCCCCGCCTTCACCACCCTTTTTTCCGAGTCCATGGGCTGTGCCTATGCGCATACCGGTTCTTTGGTTCATGCCTTCCCGCGGAGATGCCACCGACTGTCCGCGCCATACTTAGCGCCATCCTGCAAACCAGAGGCGGCATGTCGGCCACAAATGAGTGTGCGCGCGCATACCGGTTCTTTGGTTCATGCCTTCCCGCGGAGATGCCGCCGACTGTCCGCGCCATACTCAGCGCCATCCTGCAAACCAGAGGCGGCATGTCGGCCACAAATGAGTGTGCGCGCGCTCTTTTCAAAAAGGAGAAGATCTGATATACCAAGCAGAGCAAGTAGAGGTTTTCAGTTTTTTAAAAACAGCAGCAGCCTCAGTATTTGAAGAATATATAGGAGGAAAAAAAACGTGTAGTTGAAGATGTTAGGCCCATTAAATGATCGTCTAAAATGGATGAAAAAATGTTCAGTTTTACTGGTGATATAACACCAGGGTTTCTATATGACCACAGTCTGAAAACCATTATTGTAATCAAGACTCCCATCTTTTTTTGACACCTGAACAGAAAAGTGTTTCCAAGAATACAAAGCTGTGTAGTGATAGAGCTGCGACTGGAACCTGTCGCAGCCCACTTTTAATGGTTTCTTTTCACACCTACTTTGTGGGAGTCAGGATAGCATGAGGGGGAGACAACATGCAAAACCTTATTTTGAAATCCTGATATATTTCAAGCAAAAAGAGAATCCTCAAAAAAAAAAAAGTCACAGTAACAGTTCAAGTTCTAATGACAGCGCTCTGGTGTCTACGTTTTACAGAGGAAAGAACAAACTGAAGGAAGAATAATAGGCCAAGTTCACACAACTAAAGAAAACAGAGCAAGGCTAGAAACCTTAACTTGTACTTTACATTTCATGCTCCCAAAAACTCTGCTTTATTGCCTGGCAGTAAGTCTGAGTAACAGGTCACCAGCTAGTAATAAAGATTTCTGTATTTTGAGGCAGACAAAGGTGCCTTTTATAAATTTACTGCCTACTAAAGATCGGAATTGGCCTTGAGAAATGAGGAAGCCTGAATCCAAAAGGAGGAGATGCATATAGGTACACTGGGTATATGGGCCAAAATCTGGAAATACGGGGACATGGACAAAGGCAGTTCTTAGTTATTTGATAAGGGTGTGATTGATCATAGCTGTCTTTAAAATCTAGCTTCTAAAGGTAAGAAATTTGAATAGACCTATAATTGGGAAGACTAAGAGAGGATTCCACAAATGCTCACTAAATACACTGAGTGGCTAGATTATTATGATCTCTGAACTCATAATAATCTGGCCACTCAGTGTATATCCTATATAATAAAAGGCTAATATGCAAATTGTTCCCTTGACCAGGAGTTCGACCAGCAGGCAGACTGGCCAACCACCCATGTCCCCTCCCCCTGGCCAGGCCGGCTGGACCCCACCCATGCACGAATTCATGCACCGGGCCTGTAATACATAAACACACACACACACACACACACACACACACACACACACAGTGGCCAGATTATTATGCGTTCAGAGATCATAATAATTGGCCACTCAGTGTATACCTGAAGACAATGAGTGTATCAATGAGTCATTTATAACTTGCAGGTAGCTGATAATTCCTATGTTCTAAGCATAGGAAATACAGTAGGTCCTCGGTTTACGTCAGAGATCTGTTCCTATGGCGCAACATAATGTGATTTTTGATTTTCGCCATAAGTCGGAACCCACCTACATAAGCACCTACGTCACTCACATGGAGCACATACACAGCACTAATGAAGTGAAACAGTAAAAAAAAAAATTTAAAGATAACAATTCCTGACCTTTACTTGTAAATAAATAATAAAAAAGCACATATGTACAAAAATTGTATTATTTATGCAAAGATAAATAAAAGTAAAATAATTAAAATTATAAGGAGCCAAGAAGAAAAATATTTTCATAATCCCAGGGTAAATAACATAAAAGGTTTTCCTTACATACCTATCTCCTAGCCACTCGGTTGCCCTCTTTGGAGGACACTCTTGTTTCTAGTTCTTTTGCATCTTCTACGGATATTCTGGATGTATGCAGGCAAATTTGTGTTTATAGTTAAGAGATACCAGTATATGGTAGCTAGCTAGATAGTCTGTGTGTGTGTGTGTGTGTGTGCATGTGCACAGCACATTTGTTTACAAAATTGGTAGCCAGGGGTGAATCAGTGAATCTAGGATTTAGTAATCACATTATCACAGAAGTGTGTTATAATGGATTTCCAGCTTTGTGTCAGCCCTGTCCCATTCCACCAGGGCTCTTAAATCTAAAATTTTATTTTACAATTTAAAAAATAATCTCTCCCAGAGAGAGATTAAAACTGGAGGCGTTATAAGTGGATGCTGCACAGACATGCTCCCAGGAACAAACCAGAATTACAACTAAAATACAGAAAAAACTTCCTGGATAATCAACAGAAGACTCACTGGAGAGAACCCTGATAACCGAGAACTGGAAGTGGGGACCGCATAGAGACTGGTAGGAGGGTTGGAGGCACAAAAGGGCTGGCCGGGCACCCACAGACGGCAACTGAAGTTATGAAGAGAGATCTCAGCTGTGGGGGTTGCCACTGAGAACTCTGGGATCTAATCCCCAAGCTGGGCCCCCAGCAGAGAGCACCACAACTGAGAAGGGTACCCACATAACATCTGGCTGTGAAAAGCATGGGGTTGCCTTCTGCCATGGAGTGACAACTGAAAATTCAGGCACCCTCTTAAAGGGCCATTGCACAAAATTCCCTGTGGAGCCACGCACCTTATGCTCCAGCAGAGGGAGGGCAGAATGGACTCGAGCTGTGTGAGCAGAAGCCAGGATTGGGGACTCAGGGGTAAGAGCTCAGAAGGCAGACGCCCCCAGATTCCTGTGCTAAGTCATTCCCTCATACAGTGTAGGGCTTCTTTGCCACACAGACATTTGCCTTGGGCGGGGGGTGGGGTGGGGGTGGGTAGATAGTTGACACACTGCAGACCTATTGGAAAACACCTTGCCCTGAGGCCACTTAAGAAACTAAAAATAATTATTAGCCTCCAGGCAGAAGAAACTGTCTCATCCTGTTGGAAAAAAACTCTCACCACACCTGAGGACAATTGCCTGGGGCCATTCAAGTCAGAATCCTATCAGTCTGTAGGCAGAGGTGGTCTCTGGAGGTTTTGAGTCTTTGCCTGATCTAATAAGTCAGAAACACTGTCCTGCACTAGAGATTGAGAGGTGTAGAGAATCTACCTAATGCATAGTCACAAACCCAAACAGCCAAAATGAGGAGAAAACCCACAAATTAAAAGAACAAGAGAATTCTCCAGAAGAAGAGATAAATGAAGCAGAGATAAGAATTTATCCAAAATAGAGTTCAGAGTAATGATAGTAAAGATGTTCCACAGCATGAAAAAAAGATATAATAACTATGAAAAAAAGAACATTTGGAAATAAAGAATGAGCAAATAAAGAACACATTGGAAAAAAATACACAGCAGATTAGGGGAAGCTGAGGATCAAACCAATGAATTAGAAGACAGGGTTGAAAAAAGTACTCAGAGAACCTAAAAGAAAACAAAAAACAGGAGGCCAGCTTTAGGGAGCTGTGGGACAACGTGAAACGTAACAATATTAGAATAGCAGGTGTGCCAGAAGAGGCAGAAAGGGAGAAAGGGATAGAGAATGTATTTGAAGAAATAATGGCAGAAAATGTACATAACATGGTAAAGTAAAAAGTCTCACAAGTTCAGGAGGCACAGAGAACACCAAGCAAGAAGAACCCAAACAGAACCACGCCCAGACATACAATTAAAATGCCAAAAATTAAAGACAGAATCTTAAAGGCAGCAAGAGAAAACTGTTACCTACAAAGGACCTCCCATAAGGCTGACACCTGATTTCTCATCAGAAACTCTACAGCAGGGGTCCTCAAACTTTTTTTTAAAATATATTTTATTGATTTTTTACAGAGAGGAAAGGAGAGGGACAGTTAGAAACATCGATCAGCTGCCTCTTGCACACCCCCAACTGGGGATGTGCCCGCAACCAAGGTACATGCCCTTGACCAGAGTCGAACCTAGGACCCTCAGTCCGCTGAGCCAAACCGGTCAGGGCAATCCTCAAACTTTTTAAACAGGGGGCCAGTTCACTGTCGCTCAGACCATTGGAGGGCCGGACTATAGTTAAAAAAAAAAACACTATGAACAAATTCCTATGTGCACTGCGGGCCCAGGACGAGTCGGATGCTAAGCAGGACAGGCAGCGGCACCCGGCAGGCCAGATAAATGTCCTCGGTGGGCTGCATGTGGCCCGCGGGCTGTAGTTTGAGGACATCTGCTCTACAGGCTAGAAGGGAATGGCATGAAGTACTCAAGGTAATGGAAAGCAAGGATCTGAAACCAAGATTACTATATCCAGCAAGGCTATCGTTCAAAATAGTCAAATAGCCCTAACTGGTTTGGCTCAGTGGATAGAGCATTGGCCTGCGGACTGAAGGGTCCCAGGTTTGATTCTGGTCAAGGGCATGTACCTTGGTTGTGGGCACATCCCCAGTAGGGGGTGTGCAGGAGGCAGCTGATCGATGTTTCTCTCTCATTGATGTTTCTAACTCTCTATCCCTGTCCCTTCCTCTCTGTAAAAAAATCAATAAAATGTATTTTAAAAAAATAGAGGTTCCCAGACCCCCTAACCCCCCCCCCCAAAAAAAAGCAAAAGGAGTACATCACCACCAAGTCAGCATTACAAGAAATGCTAAAGGGACTGCTGTAATGAGAAGAAGAAACAGAAACCTAGCCATACGGAATTAAAATGACAATAAGTACCTATCTATACATATAAAAGCCTAAGCGACCGTTATGACTGAATGACTGGTCGACCAGTTGCTATGGCATTCACTGACCACCAGGGGGCAGACACTCACTGCAGGAGCTGCCCTCTGGTGATCAGTGCACTCTCACAGGAGGAGCTCCATTCAGCCAGAAGCCGGGCTCATGGCTGGTGAGTGCAGCTGCGGTGGCGGGAGCCTCTCCCAACTCCGCAGCAGTGCTACCAAGCGGTGGCAGCAGGTGCAGCGGGCAGGGATGAGTGCGAGTGGTGTGGTGCCTGCCTCCGCCTCAGGCTCCTCCCTGGCTGCCTGCCGCTTGGCGCACTACTACATCCCCTGAGGGGTCCCGGATTGCGAGAGGTCACAGGCCAGGCTGAGGGACTCCCCCCACCCCCCGTGCACGAATCTGTGCACCGGGCCTCTAGTCAATAATAACAAAAAATGTAAATGGATTAAATGCTCGAATCAAAAGGCATAGGGTAGCTGAATGAAAACAAAAACATGACCCAACTATATTCTGTCTGCAAGAGACCCACTTCAGAACAAAAGATACACACACAGGATGAGAGAGTAAAGGGATGGAGAAAAATTTTCTGTGCAAATGGAAAAGAAAGAAAAGCTGGAGTAGCAATACTCATATCCAACAAAATAGACTTCAAAATGAAGGCCACCACAAGAGACAACAAAGGTCACTACATAATACTAAAGGGATCAATCTAACAAGAGGATATAACCCTGGTAAACATATATGTACCCAATATAGGAGCACCTAAATATATAAAAAAAAACTTCAAGAGGACTTTAATAGAGAGATTGACAACAATACAGTCATAGTAGGAGACTTTAACACCCCACTGACTTCACTGGATAGATTTTCCAGACAAAAACTTAACAAGGAAACAGTGACTCTAAAGGACACACTGGATCAGATGGATTTAATTGACATTTATAGAACATTTCATCCCAATGCAGGAGAATATACATTCTTCTCAAGTGCATATGGATCATTCACAAAGATAGACCTCATGTTAGGACACAAAACAGGTCTCTACAAGTTCAAGAAGATTGAAATCATATCAAGCATCTTTTCAGATCACAGTGGAATGAAATTAGAAATCAACTACAGTAAAAACACCCCAAAACATTATAACACATGGAGGCTAAATAGCATGTTATTAAACAACTAGAGGCCCAGTGCAAGAAATTCGTGCATGGGGCGGGGGGTGTCCCTCAGCCCAGCTAGCACCCTCTCCAATATGGGACCCCTCAAGGGATGTCTGACTGCCCGTTTAGGCCCGATCCTGGTAGGATCGGGCCTAAATGGGCAGTCGGATATCCCTCTCACAATCCAGGACTGCTGGCTCCCAACTGCTTGCCTGCCTGCCTTCCTGATTGCCCCTAACCACTTCTGCCTGCCAACCTGATCACCCCCTAACCACTCCCCTGACAGCCTGGTTGATGCCTAACTGCTCCCCTGCCAGCCTAATTGCCCCTAACTGCCCTCCCCTGCAGGCCTGGTCCCCCCCAACTGCTCTCCCCTGCAGGCTTGGGTCCCCCCCAACTGCCCTTCCCTGCAGGCCTGATTGCCCCCAACTTCCCTCCTCTGCCGGCCTGGTCACCCCTAACTGCCCTCCCCTGCAGGCTTGATCGCCCCTAACTGCCCTCCCTTGCAGGCCTGGTCCCTCCCAACTGCCCTCCCCTGCTGGCCATCTTGTGTCCACATGGGGGCAGGATCTTTGACCACATAGGGGCAGCCATCTTGTGTGTTGGATTGATGGTCAATTTGCATATTACTCTTTTTTTGGATAGGACTAGAGGCCTGGTACACGAAATTTGTGCACTTGGGGGGTCCCTCAGCCTGGCCTGCACCCTCTTGCAGTCCGGGAGCCCTCAAGGGATGTCTAACTGATGGGGAGCGGGCCTAAGCCGGCAGTCAGACATCCCCCAAGGGGTCCTTAGCACTGCCACAGAGGTGGGAGAGGTTACTGCACCACCACTGCATTTGCCAGCCATGAGTCCAGCTCAGGGCTTCTGGCTGAGCAGCACTCCTCCTGTGGGAGCGCACTGACCACCAGGGGGCAGCTCCTGAGTTGAGCACCTGCCCCCTGGTGGTCAATGTGCATCATAGTGACTTGGTTGTTCCACCGTTCGGTCGATTTGCATATTAGCCTTTTATTATATAGGATGAATGGGTTACCAACGAGATCAAGAAAGAAATAAAAAATTTCATGGAAACAAATGAAAATGAACACACAACAACCAAAAATCTCTGGGACACAGCAAAAGCAGTTCTGAGAGGGAAGTTCATAGCACTACAGGAATACCTCAAAAAAATTAAAAAAAAAACACACAAAGAACCAGCAATAAACTATTTAACCGTACAACTTAACTAGAAACAAGAAAAGCCCAGAGTAAGTAGAAGGAAAAAAATAATAAAGATTAGAGCAGAAATAAATAACATACAAAAAACAATTTAAAAAATCAATGAAACCAAGAGCTGGTTCTTTGAAAGGATAAACAAAATTGATAAACTGTTAGCTAGACTCATCAAGAAACAGAGAGGCCCTAACTGGTTTGGCTCAGTGGATAGAGCGTCGGCCTGCGGACTAAAGGGTCCCAGGTTCGATTCCGGTCAAGGGCATGTACCTGGGTTGCGGGCACATCCCCAGTGGGGGGCATGCAGGAGGCAGCTGATCGATGTCTCTCTCTCATCGATGTTTCTAACTTTCTATCCCTCTCTCTTCCTCTCTGTAAAAAATCAATAAAATATATTAAAAAAAAAAAGAAACAGAGAGAGGAACCAAATAATAAAATCAGAAGCAAAAGTGGAGAAGTAACCACTGACACTACAGAAATACAAAGGATTGTAGAAAAATAGTATGAACAACTATATGCCAACAAGCTAGACAATGTGGATGAAATGGAAAAATTCCTAGAAAAATAGAATCTCCCAAAACTGAATCAGGAGGAATCAAAAAACCTGTAAAGGTTTTAATAACAACTAATAAAAAAAAATAAAAAAAACACACAAAAAAACTAGCAAACAAAAGCTCAGTTCCAGAGGGCTTCACAGGGGAGTTTTAGCAAACATTCAAAGAACTAACACCTATACTTTTCAAACTATTTCAAAAAATCCAAGAGGAAGGAACGCTTCCAAAGTCTTTCTTTTTTGAGGCCAGCATAATCCTAATTCTAACACCAGATAAAGACACTACAAATAAAGAGAATTACAGGCCAATATCCCTGATGAACATAGATCTAAAATCCTCAGTAAAATATTAGCAAATGGCATCCAGCAATATATTAAAAAGATCACACATCATGACCAAGTGGGATTTATTCCAGGGATGCAAGGCTGGTATAATACAAATCAATAAACGTGATACATCACATAAACAAATTGAAAGACAAAAATCACATGATCATATTAATAGATGCATAAACTGATGAACAGAGTGGATCCAGGGACATGGAAGCATGGAACAGAGTGCGGAATCTCAGAGGGAAGGTGGGGGAGGGTGGTTGGGTAGGACGTAACCAACCAAAGACCTTGTATGCATATACAAGGGGAGGGGGCTGGAGGGGGGTCAATGGGGGAAAAAAGGGGACATATGTAATACTTTCAACAACAAAGAATTATAAAATAAATAAATCCTATCCTCCTATATAATAAAAGCATAATATGTAAATTGTCCCTTCGGGCGGTCATTCAACCAAGAGTTTGACTGCTCACTATGACATGCGTCGACCACCAGGGGGCGGTATGGAACATGGCAGGCATCGGTGATACAGTGCTGGCAGTGGGCGGCAGTGGAGGGGCTGCTGGCCCCAGTGGGCCCTGACGAGAGTGGGACTGTGGCGGGATGGTGGAGCAGGTGAGCGGGCAGCGCCAAGCCAAGGCAGGCGTGAGCGGGGGCCGATCACCCCACTGATTGCCTGGCAGATGGCGACCAATGGTGGCGGTGGGTGGGGGGGCCAGCCCCGATCAATCACCCTGCAGGTGGGATGGTGGAGCAGGTGAGGGGGTGGCACCAGGCCAAGGTGGGGTGCCAGGCAGGGTTGCGGGGCTGCGAGGTTGGGGGCATGAACTGGGGCTGTGAGGCTGGGGGCGTGAGCTGGGGCCCGATCTCTGCAGGCCACCCCAGGGACCCCACCCTTGCACAAATTCGTGCACCGGGCCTCTAGTAAATAAATAACTACCTCTCCCCACCACTTTCTTTCAGTATACACAGATTTTAAAAGAAAGGCTGAGAGAATCGTCTCATGATGTTCTGTATGTAGAGCCTCCATTTGATGATTCCATTGCTGAGATAAGTAAAGAATGGAAGAGTTCTATGGCAAAATTTAGGTTTGCTAATACATATAGAATGGAGCCACTGAAAAAATTCCAAGCTAATTCAGTAGAAACTAAAGTCCAGCAGATATTAACGGTAGGTCGATAAATGTGTGTGATATAATAACTTAGCTTTGGGGATTTGGTAAACTATATTCAGATTTATGGCAGTATAATTACCCTGGTTGGTTGTTTTTTTTTTATAGCACTTAACTCTGAAAATATGAAAAGTACTTTGAGTTTGTAGTCAATAATCTTTACATTGATGCTATGAGTTAGATTAAAGGGAACATGCTTTTATTTCATTTAGCTCTTAATTATCCATAAACTGTCCCTCTGGTTCCATGTTTTGCCCATAATTGGAGGCATGAGTGAAAAAGAGCACATTGGATGTATTTGTGTGAAAAATTGGTTCCTGACTATGCTAAGACATCTTTTAAGTATAGACCATCTTCAGCTTAGGCATCCGTTATTTTCTTCCTTTAACTGACTGGAATATAAAGTTCATTAAAAACAGTTGTTTGAAACTCAGACATGTGATTCCAGGCTCATTCAAAAAAGCTTCTCAATCTTACAAAACTAACCCTGAAATACCAATATCACTACCAGTATTAATTTTACTAGTTTTGGTGTCTGAAGGCTACATTGTTCAGATGGGAGGAATTCCCATCACCATCTTTTCTTGATAAAGGACTAAATGACAACATTTTTTATTACAGGAAACTCACTTGAGGCACCACCTTTTCTGAATCCCCTTTTCATCTGTGGCCTCTAGTTCTGGGCACCAGGCACCAGGAGTTTCCTGATAAGCAGATGCCCTTGGTGGCATTCCGCCCAACCTCATCCCACTCCTTGTTTTAAAATTACCTCCCCCTCAAGTTTACAAGATGCATTTCTTCAGTGACAACTGATCTGAGCTACCTATTTGGAACAAAGCATAGGTTTAATTTGGTTTGTGTAAATTATTAATAACTTTAATTTTTAAATGAATTAGCTTTTATTAATACAGAAGAATAGTTAGATGACTCTCCAATTTCTCTACATTGTATAAATACATTTCTAAACGGAACTAATAATTGTCAGATGATACTTGATGAAGATATTATGGCTCATGGCTTCAGGAAATAAAGAAATTCAACTCAATTTTAATACAATAAAATAACTATTGATTACCTTCTTTACTGATCTAAACACTAATAGCAAGCATTTGTGATGTGAGTATACATTCTGGTGTGTCACTCAGTTCTACCACATAGACTGAGTTCAAATTTATTGAATACTAGAGGCCCGGTGCATGAAATTCGTGCACAGGGTGGGGTGTCCCTCAGCCCAGCCTGCACCCTCTCCAATCTGGGACATCCCTCTCACAATCCAGGACAGCTGGCTCCTAACCGCTCGCCTGCCTGCCAGCCTGATTGCCCCCTAATCGCTCCCCTGCCGCCCGATTGCCCCCAACTGCCCTCCCCTGTTGGCCCGATGGCCCCCAACTGCCCTCCCCTGCCAGCCTGTGCGTGGCCATCTTGTGGCGGCCATCTTGTGGTGGCCATCTTGTGGCAACGTCGCGCACGAGGACCACCTAGGCTTTTATTAATATAGGTAGTAGGATTTCAAGTCATATTTAATTTGATAATTTATAGAGTTTCATTGGGCTTGATGGGGCCTAGAACAGCTTATTGGGGATGTAGGTGGATGACCGGGGTCATGAAGAGGTCAGGGATTTCCCTGGAGTTCAGGGAACACTGAATGTAGTTCTAGACACAGAAATAGCATATATTGATGGAGCTTGTGGGTATTTTTATATAGGGAGTGCTTATTTATTTAAAAAAGAGCCCTTAGGTAGAGAAAACCTGGGATTTGTTAGGCAGATTCAGAAAAGAGAGTGGTTGTCGCTAAGTGTCCAAAAGATAGAGCCACAGCCAAGTACCTGAGGGAAATCCATGCTTCTCAACCCCATTTTAGACCAGAGCATTCTCGAAGGGAACCGAAACCACAGAAAAGAGCTAGTTCTTTGGTTTTACATGCCTATGTATCAGCTAGGAGTCCATTTGTTATCACTCAGAACCCAGAACATTGGTTAATGTATCTTTGGTCCCAGCAGCCAGTCAGAGGCATATGCTGTCTGCTCCCTAGGTCAGTGGTCGGCAAACCGCGGCTCGCGAGCCACATGCGGCTCTTTGGCCCCTTGAGTGTGGCTCTTCCACAAAATACCACGGCCTGGGTGAGTCTATTTTGAAGAAGTGGCGTTAGAAGAAGTTTAAGTTTAAAAAATTTGGCTCTCAAAAGAAATGTCAGTCGTCGTACTGTTGATGTTTGGCTCTGTTGACTAATGAGTTTGCCGACCACTGGTCTAGGTGGTCCAGGCCTGCTTATGGTTTGGAGGGAAGTGCATTGCTTCAGGGCCCACACCTGTCACCCCACCCCCACCGCTGTACGTTAATTCATTAACAAGCATGAGGAGAAACCTGATTTCCTTGGCCGCAGGAAAAACTCCACCGAGTGGGGAAGCATAGGAAGAGGCTGGGAAGAAGAGGGCTTTAACCAGAGGAGATGAGGGAGAGGGAGACAGGAAAGGCCCATTGCAGCTCTGGACCAGGTAACCCTGCTTCAGGGAAACCCACATCTGAGCTTTAGCAAGTGTGTGCACTTTAAAAAGTTGGTTTCCTCTACCGAAGAATTCCCAGAAGCTTTCCTTTAAAACGCCCCCTGGTGTCTCCCCAATTGTCTGATAACACAGGGAAACTTTCAGCTTAACGAAGAGTAATTGAACAATTAAAAAACCAAAATAAGTTTTCTTCAAAATTGGGATTGAAATAAATTGGTAAGCATGACATGCATTTAATATTTGGTTTCAAAGTTATATGTATTATTTAGACATGTTTTTTACTTGAATTTTTATTTAGAAAATATTTAGTTTGAAAATTAAGGTATATTTTTTAATTTTTTAAAGGAAAATCTTAAAGATGTCAAATATGATGATAAACTCTTCTCTCACTTGTCGCTTGAATTAGCAGACCTCATATTGTCAGCAGTCAAAGACTTTGGGTACCAGCGTTATAAATTGATTATAAAGGTATTATTTATTCAAAAGACTGGTCAGGCAATAAATGTAAGTACCCCATTATCAGTTATAACTATGAGGTCTGTCCTTTAGTGACCGGGTGTCTCACTCAGCCCTGTGATGGCTCCAGGGCATGACAGGCCCTGGGGTGCCTGGGAATGAAAGAATAATGTGTTAAATTTAAGTTCTTTCACTGTAATTATTTGAAAAGTACTTAGAAATGACAATTTTCTATTGATAACCTATTAAATTGTATAGATACTCTGTTTCTTAGGCATTAATGGGTGTTAGATACTGAAGAAATTACAGAGAATTATAAGGAATGACTGATTTTTCAAAGAGTTCTTACTCTAGTCAAGGAAATAAAACAACACAGCCTAGAGTGTGAGAAAAAAAATAATGCAGATAGTGTAACAGCCTCGGTTTGGGAGTCGTATTGGGTTGGATATGAATCCTGGCCGAAACACTCACTGCTGTGGCCTGGGCATAGCTTTTTTGTCTATAAAATCAAGATCATAAAGTCTACTTGCTGGAGTAATTGTGAGGACTGAGATTAACTGTATTCAAATCCTTAACATTTTCTCCAGCACAGAGTCCTCAATAAACAGCAAGATTATCATTATTTACAAATAAAAATGCAATCCCACTAGGCCGTGTAAATATGTAAAGTTGGGTACAGTTTGCAAGGCTTCCTCGAGGAGAGAGCTGCCCTAGGAATCCTGGAGAGGAGGACCTGGCCAGGCTGAGGGATGCTGACCACACGACAGGCAGCGAGACAGGTGGCTCCAGGGAGAAGAGAATTACCGCCCCGTGCTATTATACACCTAAGCAATGGGCAACTTCTAGATGGTCATAAGTGCTCAGTGGAGAAAATTACGGCGGGAGGTGAGCTAGAGTGACAGTGACTAAACGGGATTGTCTAGAGACAGGGAAGGCCCCTCCCTGATGTCTCAGTGACAGGAAGAAATCAGCTGTGCCAAAGGTCAGGGAGACGGCAAGCAGAGGAAACGTGGCGAGCAGAGATGCTAAGGCAGGCCGAACTCGGTGTGCTTGAGTAATCCTGTGGCTGTGAGATACTTAGACGGCACAACACACCACCCCAGAACTCAGCAGCTTCAAACAACAGCTATGTATGTGCTTAGCGTTCTGTAGGTCAGCTCAGCCTGCATGGGCCATTTGTTTTTTCTGCTGACTCGCTGAGGTGCCTGCAGCCACCTGGTCACTCCGCTGGACCTGGAGGTCCAAGTCGACCTCAGCCATGTGTCTGATGGTCGGTGTTGGCTGGGGCATCCGGTTCTCCTGCACGTGAGCCACCCTCCTCCAGTGGGCTGATGGGCTCCTGTTCGTGGGGGTCTCCTCACAACGTTCCTAGAAGGCAAGAGCAGAAGACCTCCTAAGGCCTGGCTTGGCAGTTGCACAATGTCACATTCTTTTGCTCAAAGCAAGTCCCCATGACAACTAATATACAAGGAGGGAAATAGGCTCAACCTCTTGATGGGAGAAGCCAAAAGGGTCTGTGGCCATTTTAGATGCACTGCAGAAAATTAGGCTGTAGTCAGATGACACGTGGCTTTGTAAGCAAAGCACAGGAGTTAGCATTTCTCTCACAGCCACTTGTATAATCGGTGCCATTTCTTCATTTTGAGACAAGGTCCTAACAGATTCTCAGTGGAAAATCTCTTAAGGGTGGGAAGGTTAATTCCTTAAGATGGATTATAATACAGCAGAGTAGCACTGTACACTGAGCTACTAGACCCAAACCACAGAGGGCCCCCTGCTCCTTCCCGGACATCCTGCTAGGGCGGGCGTCTGCTTTAGACAACGACCAGGTGTGGTGCGAGAAGCTGGGCCCGGGAAGCTTCACTGTCCAGTCTCCTCAGGAAAGGGGCCGTTGGACAGAGTATGTGTTAAATGAGTAACTCGCTAACATACCCATGTGTCTTTAAAGAAATCGACCTTGTGTAGGTTTCAAAATTACTTAACATGTTCAACTAAAGTTAATTTTTTAATCATGTCTCTAGGTTGCCAGCCGGTGGATCTGGGATGTTGCGTGGGACAGCTGGGTTGCAGCTAAACATGAAACAGAAACTTACGTGGCCTTGGCCTTGGTGTTCGCTCTTTACTGTGAATAACTTGTGACATGTCCTGAACAGTGTTTACTTCTCAGCTCCTCAAATACATGAAGTTTATAGATTTGTAAACCTCAGTAGTATTGATTAGCCATATTTTTATCTCCAATTGGAGCCTTTAATTGCATTAACAACAAACAAGTAAAAGCTGGATTTTTCTTAACTTCATACTTGTACTTACCATATTTATTAACACTATTACCTCAAAATATAAAATATGGGAACATATGAATGCTTATAGTAGACTAGAGGCCCAGTGCACAAAATTTGTGCACTTGGTGGGGCGGGGGGTCCCTCAGCCCGGCCTACGCCCTCTCACAGTCCGGGACCCCCTGGGGGATGACCACCTTCGGGGGTGAGGGGGATCAGGCTTAAGCCAGCAGTCAGACATCCCTCTCACAGTCCGGGGCTCTTGCAGTCCAGGACCCTTCGCTCCTTACCGCCCGCCTGCAGCAGAGGCGGGAGAGGCTCCCGCCACCACCGCTGCGCTCGCCAGCCGTGAGCCCAGTTTCTGGCTGAGTGGCACTCCCCCTGTGGGAGCACACTGACCACCAGGGGCAGCTCCTGCGTTGAGCATCTGCCCCCTGGTGGTCAGTGTACGTCATAGCAACCAGTTGTTCCACCGTTCCGTTGATTTGCATATTAGGGTTTTATTATATAGGATAATATGGGAATATTATTCTTAGATTTAAGAAAATTATAATTGACTACAGGAAATTAGGACACAACTGTGTAAAGTACCAAATTAAGTAAATGGTAAGGTAAATTTTGGAAAACTTCTAAAGGCAGATGTATTTTAAATGGTATTTTATTGCACTGTATGCATTCTTTTGAAGGGAATTACCAAGTTTTAAAGAAAAATGTTGCTATATTTCATACTTCCCTTACGAATGACTCCTTCCCCAATCAGGATGCTTACCAGTGTGTGGTCTTTCTATCTGTTAGTCAGGAGAGGCGGAGCTGACCAGGCAGAGGGGATTTGAGTTGACTGCCTTGTAGCTACAATTGTATGTAATTGGGTTAGGCCCTTTTTAGATGCCAGAACCGAAAACCTAATAGAAGTGTGTGTTTTTAAAAAATATGTTTTTATTGATTTTTTTTTTTAGAGAGAGAGGAGGGGAGAGGGATAGAGAGATAAAAACATCGATGAGACAGAAACATCGATTGGTTGCCCTGCCTCCTGCATGCCCCCTACTGGGGATGGAGCCCGCAACCCTGGGCATGTGCCCTGACTGGGATTCAAACCAGTGACCTCCTGGTTCCTGGGTCAATGCTCAACCACTGAGCCACACTGACTGGGTTCATATAATTGTGTGTGTGTGGTTTTTTTTTAAAGAGGAAACTTATACATCTCAGGCATTTGATCAGGATCCATGTTCTTTCTGTCTTTGTACTCTCCCCACGGACTTCTATGTGCATTTGTTTAAGCTGATAGAATTTCATCGGGTTCCCATAACTAGACGACACAATTCCCTGCTGGGGCTGCGGCTGGAACCATCTTCCCTGACGCACATGGCCATGTGAAAAGAGTGGCTATCGCTGAACATTGGAGCTCTTGGAGCAAGGAAACAAGGGGTGGGCTTGGGGGAGGCAACTGATCATGTCTAAGACAGTTCATGCAATTTCATAGTTACAGAGTCACGATGCTGTGATGGTGTCCTAGCCTATGTAATCCTTATGATAAAGGCTAATATGCAAATTGTCCCCTCGACCGCGAGTTCGACCAGGAGACGGGGCCGGCCCACCAACTGCCCACAGCCCCTCTCCCCCGGCCCGTTCAGCCCCTATGGGGGCGGGCCAGCTGGACCCCACCCATGCATGAATTTGTGCACCGGCCTCTAGTAAGATGGTAATGGAGCCAACACTTCCTGTCACCCAGTGCCGTGACACGCTGCACAGGTGTGTAGCCAGGAGCAGCAGGCTGTGGCACATAGCCCAGGTGTGCAGTAGGCCATGCCGTCTGCACATTGGGGTGTGTACAACAATAAGATCGCCTAGTGACCCATTTCTCCGAACATGTCCCGGTCCTTAAGCGCCACATGACTGTACGGGCCGACCTTGGAGATGCTGCTGCTTTGGTTCCTGACCACCGCAATAAAGCAGATACCGCAATAAAGCGAGTCGTGAATTTTTATTTCCCAGTGTATATAAATGTTATATTTACACTATACTGTAGTCTATTAAGTGTGCAATAACATTTAAAAAACACCAATGTACGTACTTACTTAAATAATACTTAATTGCTAAAAAGATGCTGACCATGATCTGAGCCTTCAGCAAGTTGTGATCATTTGCTGGTAGAAGGTCTTGCTTCGATGTGGATGAAACCATAGTTCTCTACAAAGCACAGTAAAGCAAAGTGCACTAAGAGGAAGTGTGCCTGTAATCGGAACTTGAAACACCATGTCAGACTTACAGGACAGTAAAAAGACCCATTAGCTGAGTAATCTATAAATAGGAAGACAAGACAGCAGAGGGGTTTTCTTTCTTACTTACGTATTACAGTGACTTGGATAATCCAGGAGTCACGTTCCATACCACACAGCTTAGACATGATAGCTGTCGCCCAAAGAATCTTCAAAACAGGAGCTCTCCGCTGCTAGCTTGCCAATAACAAACCTACGACATAGTACGTGTTAAGCAATGTACCTTCCTGATGAACTTCCAGGATAAATTAGTTGTAAGATATACTGCCTGGTATTTGAGTTGACCGCCTTGTAGCTATAATTGTATGTAAAATGAGAATTGCACCTTGTTCCTAAGGTTAGTACTGTCTGTGAATTGTAGGTAATATATCATCAAGAACTTGTGCCAGGACTTGGCATAGCCCTGGGCATACTGAGTCCTGTTACCTGTTCTCACCCAGTTTAACATGTCAGAGTCACGTTAGCTATGCTCTTCCCACGCCCATATATATTTACTTGTTAAATTGTATAGATGCTGTATTTTTGGAGTGACTGAAAATTGGTCACTGAAAATCTGAACATCCCTAACCTGACGCACTGCGTCTCAAGGCACCTTACAGAACGCCTCCCTGTTCCCCACTCCTCCAGATGTATTTTGAGTTGCTTTCTGGACTTTTCCCTGAGGAGAGTCCCACTGCAGCGTCTCAAGTGAAAGCTGTTTTTTTCTCTCAGATCCTGATGCCTCAGAGCCAAGAGGTAGGATAGGCCGCCCCTCAGCTCCTGGAAACGCGTGCTGTCTGGATGCACAGAGCTTTACGTCTGGGTCACGGCAGCCTGCAGTCCCTGCTAGTTCCTTCGATCACAAGCTTCCTCTCCACTCAGCTCCTGCCCCGCTTTGTGACGTCAGTATCCAGGCAGGTAATCATCCCGGCAGTCCCTGCTGTGCACGGTTCTGATGTGTACAAATTCCAGTTACCACAGTACTAGTCCGATAGCAGCAGTCCCCTAACACTGGTTTCGAATTTCAGCTACCGCCGTATACTGGCTGTAACTTCAGAAAGAAGAAACTCCACCGCCAGCTCCTCGGTCCACAGCCACTGTGTAGGGTCCTGTTTTCAGTCTGTCAGTCACGGTCCCTGCACATCTTTGCTCAGCTCTTCACCTGCAGCCACTTGCTTTCTGCCTGTTACAAGGATGGGTTGTGCTTCCCCACCAGAGGCTTCTTGCCTTCTGGTCTTCTCAAGGGCCGCCTTCCAGCAGCCATCACCTCTTTTTCCAGCATCACGATTTCTCACCCTCCTGCTGAGTCACTCTTGGCAGCATGCAAACGCTCTCGGTTCTCCTGTCTTCCAGACAGCCACCCGCCGCCCTCTCTATTGCTCTTCCCAATCAAGCTTCTCCCCCTCCTTGGATCCAATTCCTGGCAGTGTGTTTCTTCTCAATTGACTCCAACCTAGCTTCTAGAACGGCCTCTGCACTGAAACATCCCGAAACCATCAAGATGGCTAATTGCCCTCCAATGCTGAGTGAAATGGACATTTATTTATCTGTCCTCTTCTAACTCAACTGCTCAGCGGACAGGCTGGCCAGGCGCTCTTTCTGAAACACTACGGTGCTTGACACTCAGTTTCCTTCCTTCTCCATCGGGTCCCGGGCCTTCTCACCTGTGTCTCCATGTTCTACGTGGGCTCATGCAGTTGTGTGGCCTTTTCACGTCAACACTGTGTTGTTAGTGCCCAGCTCGGGCCTAACTTCATAAATAGTAAGGCAGTATATTCCTGCCATCTAACGTAGTCCTTAGCTCATAGTTGATTTCCATAAAATATTTGTGAAGTGATTGAACGGGCGTTATTATTCCAACCCTACAAGCGAGGCAATGGAGGGCCTGAGATAGATAACTTACAACTAGTGAGTGGCACGCTGGTATTCAAACTAAAATCGTAACTTCACACCCTACTGCCTCTCGGTGTAGCTTATCCCCAACTCCTAGAACAGGGGTGGGCAAACTTTTTGACTCGAGGGCCACAATGGGTTCTTAAACTGGACCGGAGGGCCGGAACAAAAGCATGGATGGAGTGTTTGTGAACTAATATAAATTCAAAGAAAATGAGCGGAGGGGAGAGCAAGAGAACCGGATAGAACAGCCGGATAGAACAGCCGGATCCGGCCCGCGGGCCGTAGTTTGCCCAAGGCTGTTAGAAGCTGCCTTCATTTATCCTATTCTCAAGCCAAACTGGAATGATGGATGTACCTGAATATGCCTCCTGTTTTCCCACTTCTAAGTCTTTTTGGGCTTGAAACCTTACTTCCACATCCAGTAGCACATTTATCTGTAGTTGTCCTACTACTCCTTTACTTTTCAAATTCCACATCAACCTTAAACATCTTTATTCTAGTCAGTAAATTTTCTCCCACCTAAACTGCCTTTGCATATAATTGTATATTTATATTCTTTCAGCATTGAAAATACCTATGGGCTGGGATTGTAATCTACATAGTGACTCCTTAGTATTCTGCCTTGAAAGGCTGAATCAGTGTTTGTTATCTTGGAATGAAGAGTTTTAAGTGTGTATTTGACTAGAGGCATTTCCCAAAGGAGAAGAGTAGAACTAAAACCTGGATATACCAAAATATTTATAGACATCAGATTAAACACTCTCCCTCCCTCTCTCCATACTAGTATATATATTAAATCTATCCAGAGGATCTGGCTGAGGGCTTTTATCATGTAAGAGAATTTGGGGAAAAGATTTTGTTGCTTCTTGGCGGATCTAGACAGGTCTATTTTCTTCCGTGGGTTTGTGGATGCTGAGAAGACACCCGTGAAGGACTCCTGGTGGCTAACTGGGCTCAAATTAAAAAACAAGAGTTTGGCAGCATTTTCTGCACAGGCACTTCTCATGCAAACCATGCATCAGAGAGAAACCTGCACCAAACTGCCTGCCCGCACCGTGTTCCTGTGCCTGAGCTAGCCCTTAGGAAGTTCCTGGAATCTCATTCCAACCAATAGGACTGAGGCTTTCCTCATCCAATCGGAACCTCCCATCTATATCTCTGCCCGCCCCCATCAGTATCTTCACAAAGCAACTTCATTCTGACCAATCAGGACAATGCCTTTTGGCCCAATCAAACTTCGGACTTGGAGCACTCATTTGCATGAGAACAGACCAATGAGGGACCAGGGGCAGAGACTAGTTTCTATGAGGCAGCTCCCCTCTGGCTGGTGGGCACGTTCCCTTTCCAGGGAAGACTGTCTTCCTATTGGAGATGAAACACCGAAGACCCCTTACCATTGCAGAGCCGGTGCCAGGAGCCTCCTAGCAGCAGCGCCGCTTCACAACTGTGCTGTCTCCTAACTGAGCTGAAACACCATTGAGCTGTACCACAGCCCTGCAGCATCCTAACTGAGCTATTTGCACTGAATTAAGTTTCCTTCTTCACTGCACCCCAAATTGGGGATTCCTGTTGGTGTTGCATTGACACCGACTGTCAGGACCTTGATAGGGAAATGAGCTGGTCTGACTGAGAAAGCAAAGTCTACACTAGTTGCAATTTGCGAGCCTAAAGTTGCTGGTGATGCCGTATCTGATGATGCAACTGGGAAGTGGAAGTAGACGGTTTTTATTAATCGTCTAGAAGTAACACCTTTGTTTTGTTTCCAAACTTTTTTTTGCTGAGTGTAAGCCAAAATAATGAATGAAAGGGAAGCCATATTGAACCCTAAATCCAGGAACATTCTCTGTTGTCCCAAAACAAGTCACACACATTCCATGAAGTGTGTGCTGAAGGTCAACTTTAAACGCGTTTCTGACACCCTTGTCATTTTATCACAGCTGTATGCACTGTTAAAGTTCTTGAGGTTTGTTTTTTTTTAAATTGAAGTCCCAGAAGTGACCAAGTGAAGCCTAAGAAGTTGGATTAATTCAATTCCAATAAAAAAGCTCCCATTTTCTTGATGCCTTTCATGGGCCTACCATGTACTGTGGTCTGAAGCATCCTAATATATATAAAAAGGCAGGGCCCTCACGACCAGTCAACCAGACGGGATGACCAAACAGTAACAGTAACAACCACACAGCAGCTGTGTGGGGCAACCAGGCTGGCTGGGGGTTAGTGAGGGACGACCAAAGGACTGACCAGCAGGCTGCGTGGGACGACCAGGCAGGCCCGGGGGGGAACAGTTGGAGGTGATCAGACTGGCAGGCAGTGGCAGTTAGGGGTGATCAGGCTGGTGGGGGGGCAGTTAGGGGCGATCAGGCAGGCAGGTGAGCGGTTAGGAGCCAGTGGTTCCGGATTGTGAGAGGGATGTCCGACTGACGGTTTAAGCCTGATCCCCGGTATCGCGCCTAAATCAGCAATCGGACATCCCCCGAGAGGTCCCGAATTGGAGAGGGTGCAGGCTGGGCTGAGGGGACCCCCCTCCCTGTGCACGAATGTCATGCACCGGGCCTCTAGTCCTACATAATAAAAGGGTAATATGCAAATTGACTGAACGGCAGAACGACCGGTCACTATGACGCGCACTGACCGCCAGGGAGCAGATGCTCAACGCAGGAGCTGCCTCCTGGTGGTCAGTGAGCTCCCACAGGGGGAGCGCCGCTCAGCCAGAAGCCGGGCTGCAGCTGGTGAGCACCGCTCCCGCCTCCACAGCAGCACTAAGGATGTCTGACTGCCAGCTTAAGCCATCAGTTGGACATCCCCCAAGGGCACCTGGACTGCAAAAGGGCCCAGGCTGGGCTGAGGACTCCCCTGCCCCCCAAGTGCAGGGATATCGTGCACCAGGCCTCAGTAGTACTACAATCTCCAATGATCCTGAGGATAAGGACTTCTCCCCACTTTACGGATGAGGAGGGTAAATGGTTTGTCAGGGCTGGAGGAAGCACCCAGCCAGAAGCCAAACGTCCTGTGCCCTCTGCAGCGACCCTAGTCTGATTCGCCTTAGGAAGCAGCCGCCAGCCCCTTGGAGCTGCGGTCTGTCCAGTCCCGCTGGCCATCGTGTCTTCTGTCCTGACGGCTGCTGCCCAAGTTCCGCTCCAGCACACAGTCGTGGGGTGCAAGGTGAATTTCAGCGACTTTTTATGACTTGCGTCCCCGTGGAGGTGGACGTGGATCCACTTTCCAAACAGGAAGGCTGCGGATGCATTGAGCGCACACGTTGCTGTCAGGTGGTTCAGGAGCAGCAGAGCCAGGCTGCCCGCAGAGAACAAAGGCAGGCTGGGGCGGCCGTGGGAACGCGGGCCAGGGGGAGGGGAGCGAGGGGAGGGGACCCCGGGGCTGACGTGTGGCGGGGCCGGGCCGGGGGCGCGGGGTGGGGGCGGAGCCGGGGCCGGGGGCGCGGCGGGAGGTGGGGCGGCGCATCGCGGGGAGCGGCGGCGGGCGGCGGGGTGTGCGCGGCGTAGGAGCTCGGGCTGCAGAGCGGCGGGGCGGCGGTAGCTGCAGGCCCAGCGGCGGAGGGGGCAGCGGGCGGCCGGGGCGGCGGCGCGGAGAGCGGGAGTCGGGCGGGAGCGGGAACAGGGCCGGGCGGGAGCCGGCGGCAGCGGGGGCTGGGCGGGTGCGGAGCCGGGCGCGCGGCGCTGGCGGCGGCCATGGCGGTGGTGGCGGCGCTGGCCCGCGGGGCGCGCGGCGGGAGGGGCCGGCCCCCGGGCGGCGGGCGGGCGGAGGGGGCGGGGCCGGGGCGGCGGGCGGCCCGCGCGGCTGTGGTGGTGGCGGCGGCGGCTGGGCCGAGGCGGCGGCGGCGGAGGCGGCGGCGGCGCGGGGCGCTAGGGCTGATGGCGGCGGCGGCCGGACCCGGGACGGCACTGTCCCCGCGGCCGTGCGACAGCGACCCGGCCACCCCTGGAGCGCAGTCCCCAAAGGTGAGGAGGCGGGGCCGGGCATCGGGCGGGCCGCTCGGGAGGCGAGGGACGGGCGGGGGCGACCGAGGGGCCCGGGTCCCCCACCCGCCACCCGTCGCGGCCAAGCGAACCACAGGCGGGACCCACGCCGGCCGCCCTCTAGGGCGGTTCGCGCGCCCGGGGCGGTGGGAGCTCGTTTCCGGAGGCCGCGGGCGGGCGGACCGCGGGACGAGCCTGGGTGCCGGGCGCCTCCGGGCCTGAACCCCGCGCTCCTCCTGCAAACCGCCACGGCCGCGAAAGGACCCCAAACTAACCCACCGCCCGGTGTTTCCGGGGCGCCCTTTCCGTAAGCGGTGGTTCGCGTGAGCCCGGAGGCAAAGCGCCGAGTTTTAAAGTCCGAGGTGAGCGGAGGAAGTGACGCGGAGCTGCCGCGCGCGACCCCCGAAGTGAGGCTGAGGTGGTGGGGAGGCGGGGGGAGACGGTGACGCTCCGCCCGGCGCCCCGGAAGCCCGCGTGGGCCGGGCAGGGGGCGGGTTCCCGGCCCGGGAGCCAGGTCGCCCCTCGGCCCCGGGCTGCGGGCGAGGCCGTTCCCGAGGGTCTCCTGGGCCGAGAGTGGCCGCGCTGTGGGCCCCTCGGCGCAGCCGCGCCCCGCGTGGGAGGCTGGCCCGCGCGTGCGCAGCGCCGGCCGCGGGCTGGTCCGGCCGCGGGACCCCACCTGAGGCCGGGGCTCGGCCCACTCACTTCCCTGCAGGTGGGGCACCGGGTCCGATGGGGTGGACGTGGCGCCTTGGCACGCGGACCTCTGGATGGGTCAGGGCTCGCGCCCGTCGCTCCAGGTGCATCCACCCGGTGCGGGGACGATGCTGGGGACGATGTCCCTTCCCTCGGAAACGCCAGCTGCCCACGTTCCCTTTAATGTCATAACGCGTTTGCCCCGTGTTGGCGGCAGCGAATTCAAAACGCTACAAGGGAAATTGGGGTTTCAGCTTTTCTGAGGACATCGCACTTTTTTTTAAACTCTTTTTTTAAATATATTTTATTGATTTTTTGCAGAGAGGAAGGGAGAGGGATAGAGAGTTAGAAACATCCATCAGCTGCCTCCTGAACGCCCCCCACTGGGGATGTGCCCGCAACCAAGGTACATGCCCTTGACCGGAATCGAACCTGGGACCTTTCAGTCCGCAGGCCGGCGCTCTATCCACTGAGCCAAACCGGTCAGGGCCGAGGCCATCGCATTTTTAACTTGTGGTCTCTTCTGAGTGCTTCCATTTTTTTTAGCCAATGAAAATGTAAACAAATTGACACAAAAACCTTTAAAACCTCAGACAGAAGTAAAATAGAAAAAGTGATGTTTGAATGCTTAAAGGACGTTCTGCCTGAAGTATTGAATAGGACCTGTTTCCATTAGGATACAGTTAACTGTCCATTTTTGGAGAACAAATTTAGACTGTCCTCCATCGCCTACTGGGTTGCTTGTCTTCATAGTCTATATGGAGCTCTTTAATGGAATGCTTATTTTATAAGAACTGAAAGGAGAATATTCTGTATATTTACCGTTTGGGAAAGGATCTGAGCAAATTCCTAACAGCGGGGGCCATTTGAGACTTTCTAATTATCGTCATAATTATATTAACTCACTTTAATGGGCACTTGGTTATTTGCTAGATCAGACGTCCTCAAACTACGGCCCGTGGGCCACATGCGGCCCGCCAAGGACATGTATCCGGCCCGCCGGGTGCCGCTGCCTGTCCTGCTTAGCAGCCGACGCGTCCCGGGCCCCGCAGTGCGCATAGGAATTTGTTCATAGTTGTTTTTTTTTAAACTATAGTCCGGCCCTCCGACGGTCTGAGGGACAGGGAACTGGCCCCCTGTTTAAAAAGTTTGAGGACCCCTGTCCAGAGCTTGCTCTTAAATGCTTCCCATGTGTGAACTGATTTAGTCCTTGCATCGGCCAAGTGACACAGGCGCTGTTGTCTCAGTTTCACACGGAAGGAGGGGCTCAGAGGAGAACCACTCAGCGTGTGCAGGGCCGTGTCCAGACAGCTCCCAGCATCCCAGCCTTGGCTGCCTGACCAGAGCCCTCACTACCTCCTCACAGCCTTCTGCAGGGTTCCTCTCCTTTAATATGTAGCGAGAGGAGCACGGTATTTCACCAAACAGTATTAGTCGTAGACAGCTACGTTGCCAAGGTTTTTAAAGAAATACCTTTTAAGTCTTCATTAAGCTTTAGCTAATATGTGAGTAAATGAATTTCCTGACATTTGATACCTCATTCATTTTCTTAATGTAATGGTCCAACTTACATCCTTGATATTATCCTATATAATAAAAGGCTAATATGCAAATTGACGGAATGGCGCAACGACTGGTCGCTATGACGTGCACTGACCACCAGGGGGCAGACGCTCAATGCAGGCGCTGCCCCCTGGTGGTCAGTGTGCTCCTATGGAGCGCCACTCAGACAGAAGCCGGGCTCACGGCTGGCGAGCGCAGCAGCGGTGGTGGTGTGGCAGGAGCTTCTCCCGCCTCCCTGACGGACGGCTTGAGGGCACAGGCCAGGCTGAGGGACCTCCCCCCCCACATGAATTTCGTGCACCGGGCCTCTAGTTGTCACATAACGGGTGATGTCACTTAAATTTGTTTAAGCCTCTCTTTTTTTGTGTGGGGAGGGAGTTGCTATAGAGAGTGATGACTCTTATCAGGTAACTGGTGGCCCGGTGCACGGATTTGTGCACATTGAAAGGAAATTAATTAGAAGAAAGATTTTAATGTCGCTACTCGCCCTTTCTCAACATAACCCACGGCCGAAGGTGGAACCAGGCTCCCTCCGCTCTGGGTCTGGGTCTGGGTCTGGGTACCCTTTTATTATATATATAGAGGTTTTTGCTAAATTTTTGCAACGTAAGAAGAAAAGTAACAGGGTGGGTAACCTCTTTTTAGCCGTCGTGTGTCCTCTGAGATGTAAGTACCTAACAGCCAGTCAGTATGGTCCTGTACACCAGCTGCAATTTGAATTAAACACTAAATGGCCCATATACTTTACTTTTAGCTGGGATAGGAGGCTTGCTTGAATTTTGAGTATCTTAGCAATTTCATGTGTTCATTTAAACTAGAAGGCATTTTAACCTTGGTTGTAACTCAGGTGGTAAGAAAGCAAAAGTAGATTTAGATTTAGAGGTAAATTGAAAGGTTGTGTGTGTGTGTTTTTTAATTGTATTGAAGATCAGCTTTTTAGCTTTTTCCAGGTCTTGCCCAGGCCACGTTCTAGGCCTCTTTTTAATTATAATAGAAAGTTAATACTTGTATAACCCGTTGTCCTTCGAAAGTCTTTGGGTCTTTTAACAAGTCTGGGAAGAACCTTCCTTCCTTATTATTTGTTCTCTGACTATGTGTTTAATCTTTAAAATGTTTAGGATGACAATGAAGATAATTCAAATGATGGGACCCAGCCATCCAAAAGGAGGCGGATGGGCTCCGGAGACAGCTCCAGGAGCTGTGAGACCTCCAGCCAGGACCTCGGGTACTGTCCCTTTATGGCTTGGTAACAGTTCTGTGACGTGTTTCTCTTCTCGGCCTGAGCTCGCTCTCCTCCTCCCCCAGCCCTGGCAAAGGGCATTCCCAGAGATCGTAGAGTGTGTCTGTCACGGTGACGGTGTGACCCCACAGTGGCTTTTGTCCTCCGTGCAGTTTTTTTTAATTTGGTAAAATGCACATAAAATTCACCATTTAAACTGTTTTAAAGTGTCTAGTTCAGTGGCATTCATTACATTCGTAGTGTTCTCTAGCCATCACCACCACCCATTTCCAAAACGCTTTCACTACCAAAAGCGGAAACTCCATGACCATCAAGCACTAAGAATTCTCATTCCCTGCTTCCTCAGCCCCTGGCAACCAGCACTGTCGTTATGCATGTGCTTATCTGAGGCACCTGGTGGAAGTGGAATTAGACAATATTCATTTTGTGTCTGGCTTATGTCTTCAAAGCTCATCCGTGTGGTAGCATGTATTAGACGTCTCTTCTCTTTAAGGCTGAATTAAATTACGCTGTGTTGTGTGGAGGTACCATGCTTGCTTATCCATCCATCCACCGACGGACATGGGGCTCGTCCCACCTTTTGTTGTAATCATGTTGCTGTGAACACTGGTACATAGGTACCTGTTCAGAGTCCTGTTCTCTAGTCCGGTAGATTACACGGTAACTTACGTTTGCCACGGGAGATGCACCATTTCATATTCCTATCAAGAGCGTTCACAGTTTCCAATTTCCTATCCTTAGCCATTTATGTCAGCCGAAGGTCATTGGTGTCAATTCCATGCCAATAGGAATTCCCAGTTTGGGGTGCAGCGAAGGAAACTTCATTCAGTGCAAACAGGCTCCCCTCCAGGAAACCATTCGGTGGGGGAAACACAGTTCTCGGTCTTTGGTGGCAGCCTGAGGCAGAGGGAAGCTGGCTTATGGAGACAGAATTCCCACCCCTGGTCCCTGGTTGCTCTGTCCTCATGTAAACGAGGGCTCCAAATCCTTACAGATTGATTAGGCCAGAAGTCACTGTCCTGATGGGGCAGAACAAGAGATGCTCTGACTGGTCGGTGAAGAAGGTGAGGGATATAGCTGGCCCGCTAGGAAGGACGGGGAAAGCCTCAGTCCTGTTGGTTGAGATGGGGCTCCAGGAAACCTTCCGAAGGGCTGGCTCAGGCGCAGGAACCAGGCAGGCAGCTCCGTGCAGGCTCCTCCCGATGTGGGGTTTGCAGGAGAGGCCCCGTGCAGAAATGTTTGCTAGGCTCTTTTTAAATTGGGTTTATGTTTTTTAATTTAAGGCCAGTTAAGCCACCAGAAGCCCTTCTTCGTAGGTATCTTCCTCAGGGTCCGCAGTTACTTTCTGGCATTTTTTTTCAGAATAGCTATCTTAAAGTCATGAAGTGGAATCTCATTGCGATTATGATTTGAACTTCCATAATGGCGAATGATGTTGAGCATCATTTCATGTGCTTATTCTCTATTGTATATCTTCCTTGGAGAAATGTCTGTTCAAGTTTTTTGCCCATTTTTAAATTGGATTGCTGTTTTTTTTGTTGTTGAGTTGCAGTTTTTTATATATTCTGGATGTTAATCCCTTATCAGGTACCCGATTTGCAAATAATTTCTCTCATTTTGTGGGCTGTCTTTTTATTCTGTCGATTACGTCCTTTCATGCACAAGTTTTTAAATTTTGCCAAATTCCTCGTTACCTTTTTTTTTTGCTTGTGTTGTTGGGATCCCATCTAGAATCTATTGCTAAGTCTGTGACCGTGAACATTTACCCCCTCTGTTTACTTCTAAGAGTGTCCTAGTTTTGGTTCTTATGTTCAGGTTGTGGATCCATTTGTTGAAGTAATTTTTGTATGTAATATGTGGTAAGGGTCCAATTTTCTATTTTTTCATCCCAATATCCCGTTTCCCAGCACCACCTTGGAGAAATGTTCTTTCTGTTCATTTCTTTTTATTGGATTGATGCCTGACGTCCTGTCCCCTCATGCCTCTGGTACCCGCTGATGAGATTCAGAAGTCGGGTCGGCCTGAGTCCAGGAAGCTGTTGCCTGCCGTTGAGGATGGGGGCTGAGCCTCAGGGCACTGCCCGTCAGACAAGGTCCAGTCTTCGCCTCTGGATTTGTGGTGTCAAATGAGAGCAGATAATTATGGTTTATTTCAGTTTATTGAGAAATAGGCTTTTCGGGTCCTGCTTTCTCAGCTTCTTGAGACTCACCTCATATCCTGAGTGGGTGAAACAGCAGCCAAGGGCGTCGAGCTCACGAGAAGGAATTCGGAACGGGTGCCCCCACTCTGCTTGGCCTTAACGCCCTCTCGGGCTTGGCTCTTGGTGGGGTGCAGAGAGGAGCGTTCCCGTCGTCCATTCGTTTTGGCTGTTTCCTCTCCCTCCACCCGCTGCGTGATTTCCTGTGATAACATACGAAACCCTGGGAATGTCTTTGTATTGCAATGTTATAGGAGACTGAGAATTAGATAATGAAAATAGTTTTTCAGTCCTGGCTGGTGTGGCTCCGTTGGTTGGGCAGCATCCTGTGCACCGCAAGCTTGCGGGTTTGATTCCGGTTCAGGGCACATGCCCAGGATTTAGGGCTCCATTTCCAGTGGGGGGCGTGCAGGAGGCAGTCGATGGATGTTTCTTTCTTTTTTGTTGTAAATGTATTTTTATTGATTTCAGAGGGAAAGGGAGAGGGAGAGAGAGATAGAAAAGAAACATCAGTGATGAGAGAGAATCACTGACCGGCTGCCTCCTGCACGCCCCCTACTGGGGCTCGAGCCCGCAACCCGGGCACGTGCCCTGAGCAGGAATCAATCGAACCCTGACCTCCTGGTTCATAGGTCAGTGCTCAACCACTGAGCCACGCTGGCCAGGCGGAAACATAGATAACCTTAAAAATAACGTGGAACAGAAGCCACATGTCAGGCATAACGTGTGTCTGTGTCTAGCTTTAGCTACTACCCCGCAGAAAACTTGATCGAGTACAAGTGGCCGCCCGATGAGACGGGGGAGTACTGCATGCTCCAGGAGCAGGTCAGCGAGTACCTGGGGGTGACCTCCTTCAAACGGAAGTACCCAGGTACCGAGTCTCATTCCCGTAACGGGGCGCGTCTGACGTGTAGCGAATGTGGTATCTTTGTTAGGCTGAGTGTGGATTATCCACGTGCTGTGTTCCTCTGCTGGCCCATCTCCGTTCCCTTCCGGCCTCCCAGCACCTCTCTGTCCAGCAGCTTGTTCCTTGGCCTTCTAAATGATTTAAGAGCAAAATGAGGGCGATAAATTTCCTGGGGAAACTTTTAGAAAAATAATTTTTTTTAAAAAAGATACATTTTATTGATTTTTTACAGAGAGGAAGGGAGAGGGATAGAGAGTTAGAAACATCGATGAGAGAGAGACATCGATCAGCTGCCTCTTGCACACCCCCTACTGGGGATGTGCCCACCACCAAGGTACATGCCCTTGACCAGAATCGAACCTGGGACCTTTCAGTCCGCAGGCCGACGCTCTATCCACTGAGCCAAACCGGTCAGGGCTAGAACAATAATTTTATAGCAACAGGAGCAAGGGCTTTTGTTCTTGCCCATTGCTTCTCATCCCGAGGAAAGGAGGCGGCTGCGGACACGCACAGGGTCTGAATTCGGGAAGGGCTACCCTTCAGCTGTGTTAACGGGAGTGGTGGTGATGCACCTTTTTGCTTTGAGTTACTCTATTTTGAGTTTCATTTTAAATTTTATTTCTTGAATTTAAAGATTGTTTCTGTGTATTCTCTTTAATAACACTTGGAATATATAACATGAGGTGCTTTTTAAAGTCTTTGACTATTTTAACTTTTTAATAATTTTGAAAAGTTTTTAGCTTTTAAAAGTGTTACACATGCAAACAACCGCTTTTAACGGCCCTTTGTCTCCCTTTCCTCTGGAGATTTAGAGCGCAGAGACCTGTCTCACAAGGAGAAGCTCTACCTGCGGGAGCTGAACGTCATCACGGAGACACAGTGCACCCTAGGTGAGGAGCACGCCCGTGAGGTTCTGAAGTGGCGTATCTATGGGGTGACACTGGCTGAGTGTTTATCTTTCTTCCTAAAATGTCTCACAACATTAATAAAACACATTGAGTTATTTTAATGCCTAATTATGTGCTTTATTTTTGGTTACTGATAAAATAAAAAGGAGAAGGGTGTACTTGGTAACAGTACCATTTTCTAATAGCAGTCACATACGTGTTGAAGCGTGTGTGTTTCATGTGCAAGATTTGTTCAGTACGTTTTAGAAGTATTGATCCATCTCTCTTGAAAGGCACATTTTGTTCCATTTTTAGTTCTGAAGAGCTCCCTCCGTGCTGTGCTTGTAACTTCCTTTTGCAGACGTTTCAATGCAGCGCGGCACCTGTAATGCAAACGGGGGCCTTTATCTCAGCAGCAGTTGTAATCTGGTGCTGTGCGTTGTGGAAATTGCCTGTAGGACTTGTGATGTGTGCCAGTGCGTTTGGTGAAATTTAGTTGATCAAATTTGGAGACTAAGAACTGTAATATATTGAAAATTCTTAGTTTTTTTCATCTGACATCCTATGCTGTTGCCACTCGTTAGTATACATGGTCATTTAGCCATTGTTCTGGTAAAGGGATATGTGTTTATAGAACATAAGATCTTACAAAAGAAACATCTGGCAGAGAAATGGGTGTTTTTTTTTGCCTTGGCAACGTTGGTAATTTATTTCTCTTTAATTGTTTGACTTCATATTATGAATTTACTTTTATTATTCTCAAATGTGTTGAAATGTTTTGCTTGGTTGATGGAAGCCGTGTATGTGCAGAGTAGTTTGAATGAGAAGCACGTTTTAAAAAGTGTTTTTGCTCACTTAGTCTTAATTGGTTTTCTTAACCTGTTTTTGGTCTAAAACAGGTTTGACAGCATTACGCAGTGACGAAGTGATTGACTTAATGATTAAAGAATATCCAGCAAAACATGCCGAGTATTCAGTTATTCTGCAAGAGAAAGAACGCCAGCGCATCACGGACCACTACAAAGAGTATTCTGTGAGTACCGAGGTGACGGGCATCGTTTGCGTGTCTGGGGAGAATGATGCTTGGTAAAGGTACATGTGACTTCCAGCTGCAATGTTTCCATTTCAGCAAATGCAGCAACAGAATACGCAGAAGGTCGAAGCCAGCAAAGTGCCCGAGTATATTAAGAAAGCCGCCAAGAAAGCCGCCGAGTTCAACAGCAACCTGAACCGGGAGCGCATGGAGGAGAGGAGAGCGTACTTTGACTTACAGACGCACGTAGGAGCCCCCCTCAGCCCTGCACCTCGCTTCCCGTGGCTGCTGCCGGGCCCCTGTGCCTGCTTGTCCCTGTCCCGTTCGGTGCCAGCAGCCGGTCCTTCTCCCCAGAACTCAGGCTATCATTGTTAAGGATGGCCTGATGATGCTAAGGTTACGCGTGTGTTTGTGTGCACATGCGCATGCCTGTGCAGCTGTGCACATGTGCGTATGTGTACATGTATGCACGTGTACACACGTGCGTATGGGTGTGACTACGTGTGTGCATGTGTGTACGTACGTTTCTGTAGTGCGTGCATGCTTGTGTGCATGTGCACATGCATGTATGTGCATGGATGTGTGTGCATGCATGTGCATATATGGATATTTGACAGTGTGTGTGTGTGCTTGTGCGCGCATGTGCATGCGTGTGTGCCGTGTGCAGTGTCTGCTTTGTGGAGTACATTCTACTGAGGGGACTGATGCCTCCTGTGTGCTCCGAGGGTGGCTGTCAGATTTCCATATCAGTTCACTGACCTCGCACTGTCTGTGAGGTTGGACGTGGTGTTACTTCCATTTCACAGACCAGGATGTTGAGCTGCAGAGGTTGGGAGCAGCCGGGCAATAGGGCTGTGAAGGGGGTGGTGTGCCTTTCCTCGGGAGCGGGGCTGAGGGGGAGGGAGCGGGCCATAGGGCTGTGAAGGGGGTGGTGTGCCTTTCCTCGGGAGCGGGGCTGAGGGGAGGGAGCGGGCCATAGGGCTGTGAAGGGGGTGGTGTGCCTTTCCTCGGGAGCGGGGCTGAGGGGAGGGAGCGGGCCATAGGGCTGTGAAGGGGGTGGTGTGCCTTTCCTCGGGAGCGGGGCTGAGGGGAGGGAGCGGGCCATAGGGCTGTGAAAGGGGTGGTGTGCCTTTCCTCGGGAGCGGGGCTGAGGGGAGGGAGCGGGCCATAGGGCTGTGAAGGGGGTGGTGTGCCTTTCCTCGGGAGCGGGGCTGAGGGGAGGGAGCGGCCGCGGGAGAGGGACGAGCCCCCGCAGAACGGGAGACGCCACGGTCCCCGGCGGAGCTCCTCATGCGCCGTCTGGTGGAGCTTCGGGGAGGCGGCGGCGAGGGCCTTCTCCTCGGCCTGGGCCCTGGCCGGGGCTCAGTTTGGTGTTGCTCTCCCCGTCCCCCAGGTCATCCAGGTGCCTCAAGGGAAGTACAAGGTGTTACCAACAGAGCGGACCAGGGTCAGCTCCTACCCGGTGGCCCTCATCCCCGGACAGTTCCAGGAGTATTACAAAAGGTGGGCAGTGGCTCTTGACCGTGCGCAGGAGGTGCTGGGGGACCTCAGACCCCGGACGCCCTGCAGGGCTCGCTCTCACCCCCCAGGTCCGTGTCCGGGCTCTGCCTCCGGGGTCTGGTGGGAACGCCCTTCAGCCAGGATTTGCTTTCAGGCGGAGCATGTGCTCCTGGCGCGCTTCCTGTCCCGTGGGCAGGCTCCCCGGAGCGGAGCGTGTGACTGCCCCGCAGCGCTGCAGTCACGAGCAAGGGAGGGGAAGGCCGGCGCGGGCACAGCCCCGTCCGGGGCTCCTCTCTCAGCAGCCTCCGGGCCTCGTGCAGATAAAGTTGGAGAAGCCAGGGCTTGGCCTGCCCAGGGCACGCGGGGTGGGCACGCCCCGGCTGCAGCCACACCCCTGCCCTGCCCTGGCCTGGCCCCTCTCCACTGCATCTCCCGCCCTGCCCGGGTGCGACCAGGACCAGCACTGACAGGGACGTGTGTCAGCCCCGCGGCCTCTCCTTCGGCGTTAGGCCCGATGCGTTAGGACAGAGAAGGTGCATGGGAGAGCGGTGTTTAAATAGACGGCGGACGATGTGATCGTGCTGTCACATTGAAGTCACGGGTCAGCAAAACCTTTACAGACTTCTGGGAACCGAGCCGTGTGCTTTGGGTGATGTCTTCGTTGAGGGGGAGGCTGGTGCGGTGCCCGCTGCTGAGCGAAGGGAGGGCCCACCGGGTGTGGTCAGCCGGCTGTGCCGTCCACCCCGTGCCGGTGAAATGGAGACTCCATCTCCTGGAACATGCTTCCCAGATCGCTTCACATAACTTGCTGCTGAAAGTTGTTCTTTTTTTCCCCTTTTTATTTTATTTCATTGATTTCAGGGAGGGAGCGGGAGAGGGAGAGAGAAACATCAGTAAGAGAGAGAAGCATCCATCGGCTGCCTCCTGCACGCCCCCCACTGGGGATCGAGCCCACAACCCGGGCCTGTGCCCTGACCGGGACTCACACCCTGACCTCCTGGTTCCTAGGTGGATGCTCAGCCCCTGAGCACACTGGGCCTGCGTGCTTTCTTAATGGGTATCGTGGACCAGGCACTGCCACGACTCACACGGGCTGGTCACTCGACCCTCCGTGTCCCGCTCTGCATGTGAAATGGAGAGCTCACGGGCCGGGGCCTGGGCGGGGGGTTGCGGGGGTTGCAGTGTCTGTAGGATCCGTGTTGCTGCCGCTTCCCCTGCCTGCTGGCATTTTCGTTTTGCTGTATTTGGGGCTGAGGGTGAAGGAGGCATCGTTTGGGAATTAAGAATTAGCGCGTGTTTTACACTGAGGCTGGGGACACCTGTTCATGTTTTTTATTTATTGTCCCTCCTTGGTCATCAAAGGGAAGTCTTATTTATGTCCTAATCGTTCTTCACAAGCATTGGGGCTCGTCAAGAAGGTTCAGGCTCTCTTCACAGCTCGAAGGGGAGCCGCTCCCGTTCGCAGGGAAGGGAACTGAACATCTTGCCTCCAGGTACTCGCCGGACGAGCTGCGCTACTTGCCCTTGAACACGGCCCTTTACGAGCCGCCGCTGGACCCGGAGCTCCCCGCGCTCGACAGCGACGGCGACTCGGACGACGCCGAGGACGGGCGAGGTGACGAGAAGAGGAGGAACAAGGGCACTTCGGTGAGAACCCCTGTCCTTGGGAGGCGGGTCCCCTCCCTTGGAACCAGGTGTGCTAGTTGCTTGCCTGGGACGTGAAGTCCCACGGGTGTCGCCGTCGTCTTTCTGAAAATGGCAGTTGCATGTGGCCGAGCCGCGTGGCCTCTGGAAGCTTCATGTTTACCGTGGCCTTGTCGTTGCCACAGCCGCGCAGGCGGGGTGCCGCACCGGTTACCGCCGCACCGCGCTGTCTGGTGGGGCCCTTCCCGGTGAGCCTATTGCTTAAGTGGTCATTTCAGGCTCCTTTAGGGAAGCGCTACGATTCCGGGTCACGTGTTACGCGGGTAGGTTTTCCTGGGTGAGTTTTTCCCAGCGAAGGGCGTTGGCAGGTCCGTGGGGCAGTGGGTGTGCTGTGGAGCGAAGGACAGGTTCCGACTTCACTCCTCCCTGCTTCTCCGCGGCCCCGGGGCCCGACAGGCGCTGCCGTTCGGCGGGCAGTGGCTGCTGAAACACGGTTAGTGACCAGCGTGTTTACAAAGAGGAGGCTGCCCAGTTAGCGCAGGGACTCCCCTCCTCCTGTCGCGCCGTCTGGCGAGGGCACGCCTCGTTGACTCTAGACCGCGCTGCTAGTCGGGGTGTAAGTAATCCAGCATTTCGGAGGGCACGGCGACCCGTGATGCCAAGATCAACAACTTCCGCAGCATGCGATCCATCGCAAATACACTAAACCAGTGGTCGGCAAACTCATTGGTCAACACAGCGGCAAACCGCGGCCCGCGAGCCGCAGTTTGCCGACCACTGCACTAAACTGTATCCAGAGGACCCGGTCAGATGCTGACAAAATTTAATTAGAAAACAGATGTCCATTGGCGTGTGAATAGTATTTTTTACTGTGGAAATTAGAGATGCATCTCATGTTCCCAGTGGGGGAACGTGTACACTTACGTGATAGAAACGCAGTCCAGAGAACACGTAACTATGTGACGAAATGCACGTAACACTTAAAAAGTAAGGCACACGTCCACACACGTCCACACAGGGCAGTCCAATAGTTTTGTAAAGGCTCGTGTGTTGTGAGTGACTGGGTGTCTGCGTGTGCAGACATGGTGTTTTAATTTCCAGGCTTCGTCGTATGGACATGGCATTGCCACTTTAAGCAGAAAGTATTAAGTTAAAAAGTGAATTAAGTGGTCAGATACTGAACTCCTAAACTCAGTATCGAAACTCTGTCAGTGACCTGGCCCCGCACCTCTGCCAGGAAGCCACGTGTGTGCGGGCTGAGCTCGCTCCGTGACCCCTGCCCCTCAGAGAATGCCCATGCATGTCTGGAAGTTTCTTTTCTAAGCGATACTTTTGCATGGAACGAGCATGCTCCCGTGGCCTGGCGCGGCGCTGTCCCCGTGGAGACGTGCTGATGAGACAGGTGCGTGACGCTTGCCTTGGCTCACCGTGAGTCTCCGCCAGACAGCGCTGCTTACGTTTAGAATTACCTTGATTTTTAAGTCGATGGAACGTTAACGATTCTTGGAATGTGTTCTGTGGTTTTCACAATGCCCTCAAACCTGCGTGAATTCCAAGGACTGTGCCTTTGCCCCGCAGGACAGCTCCTCCGGCAACGTGTCCGAGGGCGAAGGCCTTCCCGACAGCCAGGAGGAGCCTCTCCCGGGGAGACCGCGGCCCAAGGACAAAGCGGCCACCCCGAGGAAGGACGCTGCCAAGCGCTCGGTGCTGTCCAAGTCCGCCCCTGGGTACAAGGTAGAAGAGAAAAGCCCCTGACCAGCTTCCTTCCCGACCAGCCTCTCCCCGAAATGTTTGCCTTTGAACCTCCGCGTGGTGGAGCCGCTGCCTGCCGCCGCGCTCGCCCCTCTGGCCTGTGCTGTCGCTCCTCCTGTCGGCTCTCTCCTGGTGGCTTCCTGTCACTCTGGCTGTGGTTTAGCTTCTGTTTTCTGTATGTGTACAGCTTATAAGAGAACCTTTTAATTTGCTTTTAAATAATAAGCAGGCAAGTATGGGTTTTTTAAAAATTATTTTCTAGGCAGAACTTTACACTGTCTCCTCGGAGTAAAGGCCGTAACTATCGGACATCGTGCGACCCCTCGTGTGTAGGAGAAGGGGCACCTGCGCAGGCCTCCGTCGAGGAAGGCCTGCTGTGCCCTGGATGGCTCAGCCACTCGCCAGGTTCCGCTGGCTCTGACGGAAGGTAGTAAGACTGACTGCAGCCGTGGTGTTAGCTTCGCAAGAGCCTGTAGAGCGGTGTTTCCTGCGGCAGCCGGCTCGGGGTGCCTGTGGAGTTCTTGGTCTGGCTGCCCTCAGAGTGAGGCAGCAGGCTGTCGGCGATCCTGTTTGTGTCATTTCCGCGATGCCTCCTCCCTCCCCCTTCGGAGGGTCAGGCGGTTTGTGGGTGGGGATTCAGGAAACCACCAACGGGAGTAGCTGCAGTTTCACGTTTTGGGTGGTGAGAGTAAGATACACAGTTGTTTGGGCCTGGAATGAGTCAGGATAGGCTTTTTGCTGTGGTTAGGAAGGTGTTTGAAGGGCTGTTGGGAGTGCGGTGGTCGGAAGTTTTGCCGAGTAGAATTGTAGCGCTGTCCTGCGTCAGAGCTGGGACTGGAGGGAGAAGAGCAGGTCCCAGGAGCCCCAGCCTCGGCCCGCGGCGGCCGGACGCTCCGCACACGGCCTTGCCCTGAAGTGAGAGGCAGCTCGGAGCAGTGTGTCCCACACTTAGTTAGAAAATGCCTTTATGTGATCAATTCACACACTCGTGTTTCTCAGCCGGGGGCAGAGAGTTCGGCGTCACCCCGCAGGGCCGGCTTCCAGGCCGTGGACAGGCAGTGGCTGTGTGATTTTTATACTTGTGTGCACATAGATAGCTTATATCATTTTTAAACTAAAGGTGTAAGTTAGCGCTTAAATCATTAAAAGCAAATGAACTCCAAAGATTAGGTTTGGGAAGTTAGCGTGCCGGGGCCACACGTGGGCGGCGGGCTGGGGAAGGGCCGTGAGCGCGCTGGCCGTGGACGGAGACGGTCAGTGTGTGGGGGTCGTGGCCGGGGTGTTGGTGGAGCTGGACTGGAGACCGTGCTGTCGTGGCTGACCGTGGGAGGGCACAGGCGCCTCCGTCGGGTACTCGTGGGAGCCTGGCTGCGGAACACGCACGGGATCTCCGGACCGAACCGCGTCAGCGTTTCACAGTCTGGGACAGCCGGTGTTTGGACTCAATACCCTGATGTGAACACGCTTATGAAAAGTTAACCTCTATGAAAAGTATTAATAAGCCAAGATGTGCCTACGTATTAGGGTGCTTCACGCCGAAGGTCATGGATACAAACGTTTAAATGCACCCGATGTCTTGCCTGATCACAGTCACTCGTGCTTGCCCTTCACGTGCAGGACAGTGCTGTTCAGGTCACAGTAACCGAGATGAAGGCATGCGTGCTAGGACTCAGCCCGTGTTACACGTGCAGATTAAACTGAGTGCTCCCGTGAGTCTCGCTTGCCTTCGGTCCCTGTTGAAGCAGGAGAGCAGGTGCACCGTGAGCCCTTAGTGGGCGTGCTAAGAACTGTTGGGATGCGTGTTAATTTTCTTACCCGTGGTGACGCTCAGGTTGCGGCAGTTACTGTGGAACCGACTTACCGTCAGACATGCCAGGGGTGTTCTGTTCATTGCTCTTCGGGGGGCTCTGCCCACTGCCCGCCCTGCCCCCTGAATCCACAGTCACTGAGACGCCTCCCAGCTAGCGACTGCCGTCGCCGGCCAAGTCCTGGCGGAGACACGGGCTTCTTACGGCCTGCGAGGCCGAGGGAACCACGCGTTTCTATGCTGAGCCTGGCGGCATCTCGGAAAGTGCTGGAAGCGCCCTCTCGTGTGCTCCCCCCCCCCCCCCCCACCGTCTCCTCCCCTTCCTCTCCCTCCACCCCGTCTCTCTGTTTTCGAGATGAAGACTGTCGGGTAAGGAAAACTGTAAGGGTTTAACATACATGAGTTTGAGCTTAGAAGTTAAACCTAGGGTTTTCTGGGTGTCCCTTTTATCATAGGTGCTTCATGTGTATTTCAGTGATTGTGGAACTTGAATTGATCTAGAATGTGAATGACTAGCCTTTCGACGTCGCAAAGGGTCTCCCGTGAGGAGCTCTCCTTTTAGAATTCAGTGTCGTGCAGCTCCTTCCTGGACTGGCGCCGTCAGGGCCCGTCCAGTGCCGTGTCCGACCTGAACTGCGAGTGTTAAATAAGCGTCACTTTCACATTCGTGCCGGTGACGGAGCCGACGGATGGTTCTTATCTTGGTAGATTGAGGGTTGCTGGCCGCTGTGTGTTATGGCAGTGACAGGTCTGACCGTAACCGAACCTGCACTTGTCCTGGGTGCACTTCCTGGCTGTTTTCACTGAAGCAGGGGAGACTGAGAGCCGGAGGCTTAGAATGTAGCCGTGACCGCAGAGGGCACCACACGCGAGGCCGAGGTGCGGGCCTGTGACAGGACCCTCGCTGGGGAGCAGGGTATAAAGACACACAGGAGGTGTAGGTCAGTTAACGGTCAAGTTTTATATGTGTGTTTTACTTCCATATTTATTATCTTGTAGAGCTTTTTGTGATTGTGTAGAGTCACTGTTTTTATTATATTTATGTATAAGGTTGACTTTTTAAAATAAATAAGACAAAAATTATTTTTGAATGCCTCTGTCATCTTTTGCAAAGAAAGACAATTTGAAAAGTGAAAATGCTTAAATAATGTAAATTAAGAACAAATTGCGTAGGTGAACAGGTTTGAGGGTAGCGGTGAGCCGTGCCAGAGATGGAATACTACATGCAAAGTCGGAGTTCTGTGGGGCTTCTCTTCTCTGTGGTTCAGTCACTTCGGGAGATGCAAGACGCATCTGGCTAGGCTGGAGTAAAACAGAAATTTAACGAATCCACTTAAAATAACTTTTCTCTCCATGTACGTACATGGATGCGCCCCATTGGCACGCGGCCATATTGCCTCTTCCTTTTCTCCCGTCGCTTACCTGCATCGAGTGCGAGTGCGCCTCGTGCCCCGCCCAGGCTGCGTTCAGCGGCTCCCACCGGTGGTGTTGGGTGCAGTGCCCTGCCCTGCTCTGCCGCTCCCAGGGCGCCGATTCTTTAAAAGCCCAGATGCCTCCATTGGATTGAGCATGCTTCGGATATGAGAAGTGTATGGGCTCAAAATATAAGGGTGCCTGTGTGTTTAAGAGATAATTATTTCCTTGTCTGAAAACGTTGTTTTATATCTTACTAGAGGCCCAGTGCACGAAAATTCATGCAAGAGTAGGCCTTCCTTCCCCCAGCTGCCGGCTCCGGCTTCCCTCTGGCACCCGGGACCCGGCTGGCTTCCCTTGGGCCGCCTCTGGCACCCAGGACCCGGGCTGGCTTCCCTCGGGCCCCAGCTTCGTCAGGAAGGACATCTGGAATGACATCCGGTCTAATTAGCATATTACCCTTTTATTTTTATAGATACTGAATGCTTTGCCCCTCAATGTGGGCTCTTTTATTATTTATTAGATGTGCAAAGGAAATAATCTCACAACTTGGTTTTCCACAAACATTTGTGCACATGACGGTCTGCATGAGCCGTCTTTCAATAAAAAAAATTTAAAACCTTGGTTTTGTAACTTAGATTTTATAGATGCAGTTTTACAACTTGGGCAAATGTGTTTAAACAAAACTAGTGCGTAAGCTGCTCACACTTGTCTCCTCTACAGTGAGCCGGCGGAGTGGGAAGGGCCACGGGGACTTGGGTCTCCTCCTCAGTGAATAGTGCCTCTGGGCTGGTTTTAGTCTTCCCTCTGGTTCGCTGTCCAGGGCGTAGAAGGCCCCAGGAGTCCTGACGCGGGATCCCCGCTGACAGTTTAGGATGAAATCTGAGGCTTAGTCAAGTTATGTCTTGGAAAAAGGTCCCCAGCAGCGAGTCACCAAAATAAAGTTAAGGCAATACAGTGACAGAATTCCTTTTGAACCCATAGCAGGTTCTTCTGGCATGAATTTATAGCCCTCTTCTACCCTTCCAGCCAAAGGTCATTCCCAATGCTCTATGTGGAATTTGTCTGAAGGGTAAGGAGTCCAACAAGAAAGGGAAGGCTGAACCTCTTATACACTGCTCCCAGTGTGAGAACAGTGGTAAGTACCACCGTCTACTTGGCGCTTGAACCACCCGTTTGTTTAGTTGTCAGCTAGACTTGCACCAGAGAATTACCAGGTGTTAAAGGGTAATTTGTAAGGCGTAGATTAAGTCCATGCATTTTCTTCAGCTCTGCATTTTCATTTCTCTTTGACGATCTTAACCATCGTAGCCATTCTTGAGAAATCACAAAGCAACTAGCACTTTATTATGCCATTTTAAGTTAAACATTCCCTTGTGAACTGGTGACTTCTACTAATACTGATTTTGGTTTAGGCCATCCTTCTTGCCTGGATATGACCACGGAGCTTGTTTCTATGATTAAGACCTACCCCTGGCAGTGTATGGAATGTAAAACTTGCATTATATGTGGACAGCCCCACCATGAAGAGGAAATGATGTTCTGTGATGTGTGTGACAGAGGCTACCACACGTTTTGTGTGGGCCTCAGTGCTATCCCATCAGGTAAAGATCCCGGACAAAAGGCCGCCCCCTTCGAGGGGGTTCTCCCAGCCCCGACTTGAAAGGCGGCACACACACCAGTGACATGCGGGCCTGTGCTGTGACATCCCCCGCCCCCCCCCCCCCCCCGCCCCCTCCAGTTTCAGGTAGAGAAATAGTTCATCTTCCAAAAGGTGTTTTATTTCGTGTATCTTGGCTGTCTTCAGAAATTCAGAGGGAAGTATTAGGCACGTCCACCTGCTGTCCGTGCCTGGCCCTCCCAGCCAAGGACACGTGTGGTGTCAGGGTGACTAGTCCATGTTTGGTGTAGAGCTCCATGTACAGAATGAGCCACTGTTTTTCTACTAAAATAGCTGAAGCAACAGCCTCCCTTTATTTCAAAGCCTTGATTTTATTTTCATGTCATGGACACAGAAAGTTAACAAAATGATTCCTATGCCTTTGGACATATTAGCCCAGATTTCTATCAACTGAAGCAGCATAACAATCCAGGTAACTTTAGAATGAACACAACGTTGAAGGATACATCCCAGTGTCTGGACTGAAACAATACACACATAATTGTGCAATGTCAGACCTTACTTGCATAGTTGACACTGTGTATGATGCTGTAAGAAAGAATGCCCAGAACTACACTTCCCGGGGATCACTAAGAGCAAGCAACTTAAACAACTACCTGAAGTCCTGCAGTAATTCAGACAGGTCCCCAGGGCAGCTGATCGCCATGCTGTCAGACACCCGGTCAGTTTGAAGCCGTGTCCGCCTTGCACACCAGGACTAGAGGATGCTAAGACACAGCTGCCAGCGAGCAGCAGAGAAAGGGCTGGAAATAGGCGAGATGTAACAGGTGTATATTATGGTGTCAGTTGCTGAACTTCTGAGCCTGCAGTGCTGGGTTTCAGAAAGAATGAGGATCTTCTAAAGGTTCCTAGCACTTCATAGCATTGCTCTGCCCACGCCCCTTACCCCCCCCCCCGAATGTCACTTGGCTGGTTACACTGATTATCTTCAGAGTTTACATTTTTCTCCTTATGTGAAGGAACTTAGTAGTGCCCTTCTTCCCACAAGTCCAGAGGAGCAGCATTAGTGATAGCCAAGGAAGGAGAGCTCAATGGGTTTACAATTCAGTCCTAAAAAATTTCATTCTCTATTAACTAACAATTTTTCTCCTAGGTCGCTGGATTTGTGACTGTTGTCAGCGAGCTCCCCCAACACCCAGGAAAGTGGGCAGAAGGGGGAAAAACAGCAAAGAGGGATAAAATAGTTTCTTGACCCCAATATTGTAATATGCATTTAAGTGAATTATTTGGTGCCAACTTATTTCCAATTCTCATTTTTATGCCAATAAAAGATTTTTGAAACGAACCATGTGCTTAGAATCTGCAAGTTGACTCATTTCTGCTATAAGCGACTCTTACCCGGGGGACAAGTTTCAGGTAGAGAAATAGTTCACCTTCCAAAAGGTTTTTTATTTCGTAGTATCTTGGCTGCCTTCAGAAATTCAGAGGGAAGTATTAGGCAATTTCATTTGAAATAATTATTCCTCCATTAGCCTGAAAGTTCCTATCATCTTTACGAAGTTTTCCTAGTCTTTGTTGTTTCTGGCCTACCCTGGGGACCACGACAGGATATGGTAATGGGAGAGTCAGGACAGGCAGGCGGAGATGACAGTCACCGCTGCGACAGGGAGCGGCTGGGTGAGGAGCTCCATTAACGCCCAGAACACCTGCTGGGCGGGCCGCCCCCTCCCACCGGGGCGGGTGTGGGCGTCGGTCCCTTCTGCCAAGGGTGGCGACTTGCTTAAACACCGGAACTTCTTAGACTCTAACAAGTACCGTCATGTTATCACGCTCTGACTCTGCTCTGCGTGGGGCTGCCCTGTTTTGATTTCTTTTACAGACACCTCCGTCCCTGCAGCCTCCCTTTTCAGCCACCTGACAAGCTAGTGAAAGGGAGTTCAAGCCTTTTATTGTGCACACTACTGTTACAGGGGTTTTGATCTTTAAAAGAAAACAAGTACGGAGCTTGCCGCGTCTCCTGCTTTTGGGGTAACTGAGGTAACAGACTGTATGGCTTTATTTTCCATCCCCACCCAGAAAAGGAGAGTTTCCGGCGCCGTCACTTTCACAGCGAATGGCGGGGCCCGCCCGAGTGTCCGCAGTCAGAACAGGATTTCCAGGAGCAGCTTCAAGATGCTGATCAGTATCGTCCACAGCAGGGACTCCTCCTCTTGGGACGCGCCTTCTGGGTCGTAGGCGTGCGCGTGGCTCGCCTCCGCGCTGTCCGAGTACGCCGAGTCCCCGAACGGGTGTCGCTGGACCGTCCGGTCGAAATACACCTTCATCTCGAACTCGCTGTCCCGGTGCGACGGGTGCCCGTACACCCCGATGCCCACGGGGCGCTGGAAGTGCGCGGGGATGGCCACCACGTCGCGGCCGCAGGTGACGGCCTGCAGCTCGTAGTCGTCGAAGCTGGGGTGCAGGGTGCTGTCCGACACGTACAGGTCGGCGTCGCCGCGGAGGCTGCGCATGGCCAGCACGATGCGGCCCTCATGGTTCAGCCGCAAGTAGCTGTAGTTGCCCGCGCCCACCTGGCCCTGGACCACGTGCAGCAGGACCCACTCGGCCGGGACCTCCTCCTCCTCTTCCGAGGCGGCCGCTCGGGACGCCGCCGGCAGCAGCAGGAACAGGGGCAGCAGCAGGCGCAGCGGCAGGGCCCGGGGGGCGCCCTTCCCGGGAGCGGCCATGCCCGGTGACGCCCGGCGCGGGACCAGCTCGTCCTGCGAAGACACCACGGGGCCCGCGCTGAGCACGCCCGGGGCGGCGCGGCCACATCGGGGCCACCTCGCGGCGCTGGGAGGACGGGAGGGAGGGAGGGGCCGGCTGGGGGACCTGCGGGGGCGGGGCGGGGCGGGCGGGGCGGCCGGAGGGACTCACCACCGTTCCCCAGAGGCCGGGGCTGGGCCGGGCGGCTGCGCCGCAGGAGCCGGAAGTCAGGCGGCGGCACCCGGAAGTGGGGTGTAGGCTTGGAAGGGCGGACGCTCCGGAAGTTGTGGGCTCCGAGCTCTCGCGAGAAAGGGGCGTGGCGCCGTGCAGCGCTTGGGTAGTAACCACGGCGACGGGGAGGGGCGGAGCGCAAACCCTGGGCTCTGAGCGCGTCCTGTCGGGTCGTAGGTGAGAGCCTGTGCGCAGAGGCAGCCTGTATGGACCCTTGTTAACCCGTCCTCTCTCCCCGTGACTGAGCGTCTGCTCCACGGCGCTGCGCTGAGTGGGCGGGTCCCCCGGGAGCCACCGGTATAACAGCGCGTGTGTGAAGGTTCGCGGCGGGTGGAGCGCAGCCGGTGCGGCCCTGGTCCGCCCAGGTGGCCGCCCCATCTCCACGGCGCCCTGCCGGGTGGTCACCTCCCCGGCTGTGGCGCGGCCGCTGCGAGCAGGCAGGTCCGCGGGGCCTGGCCAGGCCGGTGCTTTGGAAGCCGGTGGCTGAGGAGCAGTCACCCATGAGGACGCAGGCTTTGCAGCCACTTTCCCTTTTCCTTGGGGGCGGGAGGGCGGAGGGAGTGGGATGTGTCCCGTGTGTGAGCACATTGGTCATTCCAAATGACAGACTGGTGTCTGTCTGCATGAAATAGGTGCCTGCAGCCGGCGTGTATGCTCCTGTGTTTTCAGACAGGAGATGGAGGAGCCACCGGCGTTCCCCACGAATGATGGCCGTGGGGGCGACATAGTCACAGAAAAATTCCGGGTCGAGTCGGAGCGGTCCGCTTCCCACGTCCAGCTCGCGTGTCGCGCGCCGCACTGCGCGTTCCCCGTGGACGGGACTGCGCTCTGCGTGCGGAGCACCGCGGACCCCGCTCAGCAGGTGCGCACCTTCCGCGGCTTCTCACTAAGTCCCAGGACACACACAGCCTTGGTCACCTCGTCTCGGGTGCCGCCGCCTGGGGGACGGGACCCCTGTGGACCCAGCTAACGGCCACGGGGACGATGCGAACCCAACAAAGGCATCACATGAGCTTTGATTTTTTTTATAAACTGCCAGGAATCACTGTATTAAAAAAAAAATCTTCAGGAAGCACATGAGCAAGAATAGGTTCATCTCAACACAATCAAGACGAGTTGAAATTGTATAGGTTCTAATATTAACACATTCAAGGGAGCTTTTTACGTTTCTTGCAGAGTCTTCTACATTAAGCTGATAGAGGTTGAGAGACACTGAGTTCCATTCTGAAGCCCATTTCATGACCGGTGTCCGTCTTTGAATACTCTTAACAAAACCAGGTTTCATGGCACAAGAGCACCTGTCCACACGTTGTGGCACCGCGATGTTTACTTGGACATTTCCCTCTAGCTTTCAGTCCTACTGCCATGATCATGAATAAAGGGAACCTGCGTTGTGATTTTTTCCCCCCTGAGTTACGAGATCTACGTTCAGATCTCCAGCTTGCTCTCTTCCTTTGGCAGGGAATGTAAAACACTGGGAGAGCCGTGTCCCAGAGACGAAGTGCACACCGTGGTGGGCCTGACAAACTGGTCACAGCGGGGGGACCCCACCTGTCAATCAGTGCTCCCTTCGCCCCCCTGAAGGGAGCACTGTCTTCACTCTGGCACCGTAGGTTAGTGTGGCTCACGTTTGAACTCTGGGCACGTGGGACACGCATTAGGTAGTCTTTTCCCTCGTTCACCATTATGTTTGTGAGGTTCATCCTTATTGCTCATTTTCATTGCTGCATAGTATTCCATTGCGTGCAGAGACCACTCATCCATTCCCCTGGTGGGGGACATTTGTTCTGACTCCACAATTTGACCATTTCAGACAACCTCTACTATGTCATGTGTGTGCACACGTGCGGAGTCATAGGGACTTTGTGTCTTTAGTTCAGTAGGCGATGTTAAGGAGACTTCTCAAGTGGGGGTGCCAAGCTGTACTCCAACTGGCGTGTAAGAATTCCGCCTCCTTCCCTGCGCTCGGTCCTTTTAACTTCAGCCCTTTGTGGGCATAGAGCTGCTTAATTGTAATTGCTGACTGTCCGCTGAGGAATGGCGTTGAACGCCATTTGGCCATTTTCTCGTTTTAGTCTTTGTGAAGGTTGCATGCTGTGTGTGTTCAGTCTCTTGCCATTTTTCTGCTGGAGTATCTGTCTTTTTTTATTTGAAGGAGTTTTTAATCTATTCTAAACCTAAGCTTTTAGGTTAGGTAGCATTTTTAGAGTTTTATGTAAATGGAACCAGACAGTATTTACTCTTTTTGTCTGGCTTCTTTCATTCTGAGTAATTATTTTCAGACGTATCCATATTGTTGCATGTATCAATAGTACATTGTTCTTAGCACTGAGTAATAATAGTCCATTGTACAAGTGGAATATCTGTTTGTTTTTCTGATGGAGGACAAGGGCATTCACTGATAAGTGGTAAGCAAAGGGCTTAACCTTCTGGTCAACATGCTGCTGTCGGTGTGGATTCAAAGACCTTAACCAACTGGTCACCACGCTGGTCAGGCTCAGTCTAACCTAAGCATCTGGTGACCACGCTGGTTAAAGAAAAACAAAATGAAAACGTTTTGAATGTGTTAAAGCCCGTTCTTCCCCAGTTCACAAACCTAGTCACACAGCTGTCCCCTCCCCTCGTCACACAGCTGTCCCCTCCCTGGTCACACAGCTGTCCCCTCCCTGGTCACACAGCTGTCCCCTCCCCTGGTCACACACCTGTCCCCTCCCTCGTCACACAGCTGTCCCCTCCCTCATCACACAGCTGTCCCCTCCCTCATCACACAGCTGTCCCCTCCCTCATCACACAGCTGTCCCCTCTGCCGGAGCCTGCCGGCATCAGTCGAACAGTACCTGCAAGGCGGGGAGAGGATGAGAAAAGACAGAAAACAGAATGGGATCGGGAGGACTGTAGCACTTCCCGCTTACAGTCCCGAGTTTATTTTTCACCACACTTTTATACAGGGTCAGTTACATTCCATACAATACATCATTCCTATTATGTGGTAAACATAATTATACCCCTTTGTTTTAGGTTTCCTACTGACCTTTACACAAAGTTCCTTATCTTGGCTAAGATTCCAATGGCTAAACCTGTACATACACCTCCGGCGCCACCTAAGTTCCTTTCCATGAGATAATCTAGCCATGCTTCTTGCTAAAGGATAATTACGCTTATACGTAAACTGTGCTTGAAGGTTAACTAAGCTCTAGGGGGCAGAATGTGTGATTACTAAACTATTGTGCTTAAGGGTCTCTAAGCCTAAGGGGGGCAGGGTGCATGACTAACCTTGGGAACAGGCCACTTTGTGACACCTGCCCTCTCAGGACTCTGTCAACTGAGGTCGCTCCCAACACCCCTCCCTCATGACACAGCTGTCCCCTCCCCTGATCACACAGCTGTCCCCTCCCCTTATCACACAGCTGTCCCCTTCCTGATCACACACCTGTCCCCTCCCTGGTCACACAGCTGTCCCCTCCCCTCATCATACACCTGTCCCCGCCCTCATCACACAGCTGTCCCCTCCCCTTATCACACAGCTGTCCCCTCCCTGGTCACACAGCTGTCCCCTCCCCTCATCATACATCTGTCTCCTCCCCTCATCATACACCTGTCCCCGCCCTCATCACACAGCTGTCCCCTCCCTGGTCACACAGCTGTCCCCTCCCCTCATCACACAGCTGTCCCCTCCCTGGTCACACACCTGTCCCCTCCCCTCATCACACAGCTGTCCTCGCCCTCATCACACAGCTGTCCTCGCCCTCATCACACAGCTGTCCCCTCCCTGGTCACACAGCTGTCCCCTCCCCTCATCACACAGCTGTGCCCTCCCCTCATCACACAGCTGTCCCCTCCCCTCATCACACAGCTGTCCCCTCCCCTCATCACACAGCTGTCCCCTCCCCTCATCACACAGCTGTCCCCTCCCTGGCATGCGGTGGGTGCAGTGTGCACTGCTCAGTCACACACAGTGGGTAAGTGGGGGTGAGGGCGCTGCCCTTTCCTGCTGCCTGTTATTAGTGATACTGAGCTACAGTGCTGTGCCAAGCTTGAGACATTCATTTAGTACAGTGGTCGGCAAACTGCGGCTCGCGAGCCACATGCGGCTCGCGAGCCGCGGTTTGCCGCTCTGTTGACTAATGAGTTTGCCGACCACTGGTTTAGTACTACACAGGGTTTTAATAAATGAATACGCGAAGTCAATATATTTGAAAAATTCAATCCATTTAATTTCTTAGGTTTGAGATTACATTGTATGTTATTTTGGTTGTTACCTCTAATCAATGATGTTTTTGTGAAAACATTTGTAGCTTCTGATCTTAAGAGGACACCATCAGCCAATTACTGCCGTGGCGTTTGGCAACACGGGGCACCCGCTTGTGGTCTGCTCTGCCTCCCGAGACCACGTGATAGTGTGGAGGCTGGAGGAGTGCCGAGAGAAGGCGCGTCAGGGTGAGTGCAGACCTAAAGCCGTTTAACACGGTCCCCGGGCCGACTTCACCTTCAGCCGGTGCATGGGGGCTGGCCTGTTTGACCCTGTAACCTGGGAGGCAGGTGCGGAGCTGGCGGAACACGGCTGAGCGAGAAGCCGCTTCCCGGGCTCAGTGGGTTTACTCTTCGCATTTTCTTGCATTGAAATCTGTGACTTTTGTGGCTCTCAAACCTGGAGGGACTTGAAATATTCTTTCCTTCTGGAGTTGGGGCAAGTTCACAGCTTGGAGTGGGAAACACAGGCACGTAGCGGTCACCAGCCGTGCGGGGCCGTGGAGAGCGAGGCGTAGGCAGGTCATGGCCGACACGCTCACGTGGAGCCGTCCGGGCGGTGGCAGGTGGGGGGTGGGCAGTGCTGGGAGCGCTTGTGAGGCCGAGGGACCTGGGGGCCGGCCTGGGCGCCACGAGCTTGGCCTCTCTGAGGAGCCGAGACCAAGCTGTGTGGCTGAGGGCGGTGTGTCCGAGTTTCACCATATGGAGGTGAGACGTTGGTGAGGACCACGGTATGGAGCTACACTCAGAAGTTACAGAATTTCTCCTAAATCAACTAATTTTAGACAGCAACCTATATAAGAGTTTATACTCCACCTTCTTCATAGTATGGTCACTGCAATATCAGGTGTCACCACTGACATCTACCCACATGCACATGCATGGTAGCACATACATACTCATGTAAATACATGCACGCAAATACAAACACACTGCCCCCCCACAGTACATGAACGTACATGTACAATATGCACACATGCACACACACTACACAATATAGCACACACATACACATGCAAGCACATATACACACACAGCACCCAACACAGCACATGCACACACATGTACAATATTAGCACATGTATGAATACCATACAACACAGTACAAACTATAACATGTAAATACACACACATGTATGCAAACATACACATGCACACACATAGCACATACCTACCCGCGGTATATGCACACATGTATACTATGTGTGTGCTATAACTGTATGCATGCACATACTATATGTATATGTGTGTGAATGTACTAAACACGTGTACTGTGCACACATGTCCCTGTGTGCATGTATTGCTGTGCATGTGCATACTAGATGTGTGTGTGCTATAATCGAGAGTCTATGTCAGTGGTCGGCAAACTCATTAGTCAACAGAGCAGCAAACCGCGGCTCGCGAGCCACCGCAGTTTGCCGACCACTGACATATGGTATATATGTGCATACATTTATAGCACACACACATCTAGTATGCACATGCACAGTATACAAGCACATCTAGTACATATTGCAGGTATATATGCACATGTAGGCACATGTACACACTACACACATGGTACACATGCATGTAGTACACACCTACACAGGTACGTGCGTGTACAGTATGCACATGTGCCTGCGTACAGTGAGCCACCTGTTAGGAATCTGCCTCCTCCTGGGGTCTTGGTAAACAGGCAGTCTCATTGTTGGGGGGCAGAGCTCCCCAAGTTTGTCTGTGAGCAGAGCCCCACGTGGACCTGGTATGTGGAGATCTGCTCCCAGGATGCAGGTGCCGGGCTCAGGGGCGTCCGGTGTCCCACCCCGCAGTGGGTCAGAACAAGCTCATTCTCCCCTCACGGGGCTGCATGGACAGGTCCTCACACGCTATTGGCAGTTCTGGGCAATCCCACGTATTTCCAGAGGAATTTTTATATTCAGCGTGTCTAATTCTCTCAAAGAGCCAGTCATCTGGCAGCCCGGTCACCCCGCGGGCGGGTCCCTGCCCAGGAGCCGACTCCCCGGGACGCGCAGTCCTGCCTCTGATGACCAACTAACGGCGGCACCCCTCCCCCCCCCGCCCCCGCCCCTCCCAGGGACGGACCCGCGTGGGCTCGTCCTGGGCACCCACCTGGGAGAGGTGCGGTGCGTGAGGTTCAGCCCGGATGACCAGGTGGCTGCGGTGTGCGCTGGCAACAGGGTCCTCGTGCTGGACGTACAGGTGAGAGGCGGCTGTGGGCGGGCGGCGGGCACAGCGCTGGGGCCTGCGGGGCCTCGCAGGCAAGGTCCGCCTGCCTCTTGTCAGCAGGGCCCCAGTTGGGCGAGTTTCTGTAAACACGTCAGGGAAGTGAGTGAGCACGTGTCTGTGTCTTGCATTGGAGGCCCCTGGAGCCAGATGCTGCTCTCTCATGTGGATGGAGGTCGCGCCATGACGCCCGGGGACCAGGGCACACCCATGCTCCAGAACACGGGACACGTGTATTTCTGGTCTTCTCTGTCAGAGCCTCACAGTGTGGGCCTTACCTGTAACTCTCTCATCAGCACTTGCTTCCCACTGAGAATCGGACCTTCTCGTTGATCCTTCATCGGGATCAGCTGACGTGAATGTGCTGCCACCTGCAGGTTCTGTGATCACAGGCTTGTGTTGGACCACGGAGCGGCTTTTGGGCCCGTGTTGCACAGCGGACGGGGCTCTGTTCCCTTTCCCGTGCTCGCATGGGACACGCTGTGGGGACAGGCTGTGGTGTCACGAGCACAGTGACTGAGCACGCTGTTGGCCCCCCGAGAATGCCTTGCCACGTCCACGTTAAAACGGAAGGTCAGGGAGGACAGAGGCGGGGTGTCCTATTGGGGATTATGGTGGGGCCTGCTCTGTGCAGGCAGTGGGTGGGGGCACACCTGCCTTTGGACGCATCTCGGCTCACAGGCTGTACGCTGGAGGCTCGCCCTGGGCAAGGGCAGTGTCGGAGGTGATGTCACAGACGGAGGCGGGCTTGTCCTGGGACGGGGCTGGGAAGGCTTCGGGGCCTCGGCTGGAGCTGCGAGCACGTCCTGTGGGGAGGGCCTGTGCAGCTGGCCTCCGCGGTGTGTGGCCACCAGCTCCTGCGACCCCGGACGCCGTGCTCCACTGTCCGGTGTCAGCTCCGTGCACGGGGAGCGTCAGGCCTGGGAGAGGGAGTCAAGCAGGTGCATTTTAACGGAACTCTCTTCTGCGAGACACAGGTGACTTCTTAGCAGCCACTGTTGGGACGTCAGTGACTGGTCTCGCTGTGCAACCTGCAGAGCCGGACCGCGCGCGCCGAGCTGGACGGGCACCAGGGCCCCGTGACCGCAGCCGAGTTCTGTGCGTGGCGAGCGCATGTGGTCGTCTCGGGCTCTGAGGACAGAAGCTTCAAGGTAGGGGCGGCCCCGCCTCCAGACAGACTAGCGGAGGCAGGGCTGTGGCGTCTGCACGAGGGTTGCCCTCCTGACCTCCCGCCACCGTTTCAGCGGGGCCACGGCCAGGTGTGGGAGCCCATGACGCTCACAGCGCCTCTTCTGTCCCCGAATTCCCCTGTGGGCTCGAGGCGTCGAGTCTGCTGCGTGCCTCCGAGGAGAGAAAACTGCAGGGCCTCGGGGAGAAAACTGATTTCTCTCCGCCGCGTTAACGACGGCCCCGGAGCAGCAGAACCGTCGTCCGGTATCAGGACTCCATCAGAACAAAATTGGGCTCCAGAAGAAAATGAATTAAAACGCAAGCTCAGTCCCCATCGCAGTCCACGTCAGCCGGTGTCACGATGGCCTGGGCGACAAAGTGAGGCCAGTGCCCGTGAGAGGGAGAGAAAGGAGAGCACTTACCCCCCGCTGCACGGGGGACGGAGGGACGGCCTCACCTCCCTCGGCACCCGGAGGCCGTGCCAGGTGCAGCGGAGGGTGTCCCCCAGCTCCCAGTACCCTCTGCTGCCCCCAGGGGTGCCCGCCGTGCTGTGCCCCCACTCCCCTCTGGGAATAGTGGAGACTGGCCCTGCGGTGCCTGCGCCTCAGCCCTCATGGGAATGAAAGGAGCTGAGTGTTGGGGAGCACGCGCCACTCCCCGTGAGCGTGCAGAGCAGGTGGACTCGCACCTCACTGCGGGCCGTGTTTCCTAGGAGTGCGGCGTCTCCCTGTGCGTGCAGTTCCCTGGTTCTCCTCCTGTCGCCACCTGCTCTTTTATTTAGGAAAGCACTCAGCTTAGCTGTGGCTGCCTCGAGTGCTGGCCGAAGGGCGAAGGGCGAGCAGTCGCGGCAGAGCCTGCCCTGAAGGAGTGCGTGTCTGCCCGCAGGTGTGGGACTGCCGCACGGGGTTTTTGCTGCACAGCTCGGTGGTGCTGACAGGTAACTGGCCCTCACCTTTGTTCTGCCGTGGCCACGAGTCTGCGCCCTCCGGGGCAGGTGTGGTCAGCACACGGGGAGCCAGTCGGGGGCAGTGTCACCCCTCTCTAGCGGTCTCACTCCCACACGGTCTTCATTTTAGCGTTAAAGTCTGAGCGTGGCTGGGAGCTGTGGAAGGTGGAGGTGTGGGGAGGCGCGGCCACTGTGCTGTCCCGCAGAGCAGGGCCCAGAGCTGCGTGTTGGCGGGACGACTGCCCGGGGGGCCAGGCATGCGGCCAGGTCGCCACACACTCTCCTCAGTCGGTCCCCTTGGTCATAGCTGACACCGCCCCCGGTCACACACGGGCCTGGCGGTGGAGCAGGTCTCTGTGGGGCCTGTGAGGTGCTGGGGCCGGGAGACCTCCATGCCGGGCCCAGCACCTCCTGGAGGGGGCCCCAGGACCTCCTTGGAGGGTTTCCTGGTCTCTCGGGGTCCTGTGTGCGCGTCCGGGCCAGGCCCGGCCCTCCTCTCCTGGGAAGGGAGCACGGCAGCCGCGTGAGGGAAGCAGGTGCAGCCCCGACTCCCCGTCCCCCGAGGGCCTCGGTCTGCGGGGACGCACTGCTGTCACAGCTCTGGGGCCCCTCAAGTGCACGGCCAGAGCCCGTGCCTGGGGCTACGCTGGAATTGCTCTCCAGAAAGCAATCACAAACTCGATTTTGATGCCATTCGTAGTTTCTGAACGTGGGGTGTTGTTTAACATCCGTTTATCGTAACTCTCCTCCCAAGGTCGTGGCAGTTGGGATGCACAGTGTGTCCTAAGTGAACTGGCTCCTAGGCAACACGTGTCAAAAGGGGCCATTTAACTGCTGTTCCTCACGAACCCTTAGCTTCACGAGCCCGGCCATCGAGGACCGTCCTGGGGCATCTGTGCTCCGGCACTTGCTGGGCCCCCCCGCCCCCCCCGCGCACCCCCCCCCCCCCCCCAGCCAGCGACTCGGGGCGATGCCGCGGGCAGAGGCACGGTCACCCTGCCGGCCCGGCGCTCAGGAGAGTTCACGCTGCACTCGCTGTCCCTCTTCCTGTGGAGAAATCAGAATAGTCGGAATTGGCTGAAGGAATCAGTCAAGCTGATAGTTTCCTTGAAACTGTGCTAGTGCCCTTGAGGGTAACGGCCATCTCTTCCTCTCACCAGCCTCCCCCGTCCTGAGCCTCTTCATCGATGGGGAGAGCCAGCAGCTGGTGGCCGGGGGCGCCGAGGGCCAGGTGAGGGCAGGGTTCGGGGCCTCCTGGAGCGGCACACCTTGCACACCGGATAACCGCTGTCACCCTGCCTGTCCCGGGGCCCTGGTGGCGTGCGCCTGGGGGAGCCGCAGGGGGTCTGCGGAGGCCTGTGCGGTGCCTGCACCCGAGACAGTGCCCTCAGCCACGGTCACTGGGGGCCGAGGGGTGGGGCTCAGACCAGGGCAGAGGCTCGGGGACCCCAGGGCCACGCGCCTTGTCTCTCGGCTGCTCCCACCCTCGTCCCTCGTCAGCTCTCCCTGCCTTTCCTCGCGCCCGCTGACGCGGGTGAGGCACCGTCTCGTTTGCCAGCTGTGCATCTTCAGTTTGGTGGAAGGTCATCATTATCGTCGTGTGACGCGCGTGGACCTGAGGAAAGAGACGGAGAGTTTCTACGCCAGCCGGCCAGGTGATGCCCTGACCTCTCTCCTCTGACCCCTGATGTGAGGCAGGAGGGGTCGCAGCAGGGACAGGTCCTGACCTCAGACCTCTGCAGGCACCGCAGGTCGGGGGGTGGGGGCGGCGGTCAGGGGGAGGATATAGTGAACACTCCTTCCGTGGGTGATGGTCATGGCGATGAGGGTCCAGGGTGAACGCCTTCCAGCCGCCGTGGGTTTTCCTCGCTGAGCAGACTGCGCCCTCACTCAGGTCTGGGTTCCACCTGGATGGGCCCCGCCCGCCCTGTTACTTATCTCCTGTGTCCCCCCCCCGCCTTCCCCCCACCCCGCTCCCCCTTCCCCCCCAGCCCAGGGCTCACGCCCCACGTGCTGCTGCCTCTCGGGGAACCTGGTTCCACCTGTAGTCAGCAGGCCTCCTGTGGGAGTGCTGTCCGAGGCTCCGAGCGGCAGGCCACCGCCGCCGGCACTGCCCAGGGCAGCATCCGCTCAGTTGCGTTTGGTGCTTTTCCCGGTGACTTCAGCCATTCCTCTTTAAAGTCGTCAGGAACTGCCTTTATCCAGCGTCGGCCTTCCCTGACGCTTCCGGGCTTGGCTTTCGTGGTTCCTTCTGTCAGTGCTCGTTTATCGTGAAGGAGAGCCCAAACCGCTGTGACCCACGGCGCCGAGCCCTCCCGCCCTCTGCGGCCTGTACGGGACGCCCGCGCCCTGCGGCCTTGGGTCCTCTCTGAGGAAGCAGCCCCGTGTCCCTCGGCCCCGATCGGCTGACCCGGCAGCACCTGAGTCTGCCCCCCCTCCCGCCCCCCCGATGCTTCCCCTCCACGTGGGGCTGTCACCGACTCTTCCAGGAGAGAGGGGGCTGGACAGAGGGGACGGAGTCGACGTGGCGCTTCCCGTCCTGAGCCTGGCACACTGCGACCTGCCGCCGGGCCTCGGTCCTGGGCGTGGATGGTGAGTGTGATCGCTCTCCCGGGCCTCGGTCCTGGGAGTGGACGGTGAGTGTGATCGCTCTCCCGGGCCTCGGTCCTGGGAGTGGACGGTGAGTGTGATCGCTCTCCCGGGCCTCGGTCCTGGGCGTGGACGGTGAGTGTGATCGCTCTCCCGGGCCTCGGTCCTGGGCGTGGACGGTGAGTGTGATCGCTCTGCCGGGCCTCGGTCCTGGGCATGGATGTGAGTGTGATCGCTCGGCCGGGCCTCGGTCCTGGGCATGGATGTGAGTGTGATCGCTCGGCCGGGCCTCCGTCCTGGGCGTGGATGTGAGTGTGATCGCTTGGCCGGGCCGGGAGGAAACCTCTCACGTCAGGTTCGTTTCTCGGTGGCGGGAACGACCCGGTTAGTCAGTGTTTGTGTAGCTCTCAGTGTTGTTAGCGTGTGTATTTCGAGTCTTCACGTTGGTGAACTTGGTCAGTTGTGTGCAGTGTGTTTGGTATGAGAAATGGGGTTGTTTTAATGTTGCTCATAAAACCTAGGCAGCTCGTGGCCTGTGTGGTGGCGTGAAGGGAGCCGAAATCCTATGTCGCTCTGCACTGTGTGCCGTGTGTCACGCGTTATCGTGGCCCTCGATGAGCTTACTCACCTGTGTTTGGTAGAAAGGTTATAGGTACTCGGCAGCACAAGGAACCGCTGTTTAACGGGGATTAAGAGGGAGGTGGTGAGTGCGCTCACCTGTGGCACGGAGCGTGGGAGGTTCTGAACAAGATTAAGGACTCCGGCCCCCCAGGAGGCGGGGCGGGGGCGGGGAGGGGAGGCTGCAGCCCTGCCTGTGGCCTGGCTGGGGTGCCCTGTCTGCCCAGATGCCCCTGCCTGGTGGCACCGTGGCTGGAGGCTGAGCGGAGTGACCGCCTGGCGGGCAGTTGAGCTGACTGTGGAGTCTGAGACCGTGGAGGCCCGTCTCTCAGGCAGGGCCGTGACGGGAAGGGTCTGTACTGCGTCTCGGTCCGGTTTCCCTCCGGGACAACTGGCTCGCTGCTCTGTGGTCTGGTGTTGGGGGTGAGGACGCCGGGAATGCGTCCCGGGAAGCTGGGCTGCTGGAGGTGCCTGGTGACGAGGCTGGTGCCTGGCTCACGGGTCCTGAGGTGCTGGAGGGAGTCAGGGGGCCCGGAGGCCCTGTGTCCCCGCCTGCCTAGCCTGCAGGGGGCGCACCGGCACAGAGGACTTGCATCTGGCTGGTAAACCGAAAACAAAGAGGAAACAGCAGAGCTGGGTTGCGCTCAGTGCGTGCGCTGTCCTGCGGGGGACGCGGCACTGACCTCTCGTGACCTCGGGAGAAGTACAGGTGTCGCAGATCAGCACCGGAGACTGGGTTCCAGGGACACCAAAGCCCTCTGGCACCAGCCCCTGTGGGTGCGCGTGGCTTGGAGCTGTAGGCAGCGGCCGGAGAGGCCCCGCGCAGTCTCCACGGTTACGCGGCGCTCACAGGAGCACGGGTCACGCTCGGTGACGACACCGTGGAACTGAAGGCTCACAAATAAGGCCAGTCCACGTGCCTCTCTTTGCAGTCTTTCCCCGGAGAGGACCAGCTGTGTGTGGGTCGGCAGCTCCACTGGGTTATTCATACTGAACCTGGCGAACTTTGAGCTGGAGGCTGCCCTGCATTACAAGGGTAAGCGCGGATTCAAACCGCCTTCGACGGACGTTTCGCGTCACGTTAACATTACCTTTGACTGCTGTTGGGAGTAAATTTTAGGGCAGAAAGCCCTTAAACGTTGCTTATTTCTCTTTGTGAAAATTCAGATTTTCGGAACCTCAGCATTCAGGTGGCCGGGTCGTGTGCTGTGATGAGCTGCCGTGGCAAGGTCAGTCCTCGGCGCTCCCGACCTTGGCGTCTGGGGGCGTCCATCTGTCCGTCCGCGTGCTCGTGCTCCCTTTCCTCCACGTGTGACATGCCCGCTGTCCCGTGAGGCCTTCGTGGGGAAGTTGTGAGGAGCCTCGGTGCTGTGTGGACTCCCCCCGGTCAGGCAGCGCGGCTGCTGCGAGGGATGCGGCTCCCGGTGGCGACAGCTGTGTGCTCTGCGTGGGGCTTGCTCGTCCATGATGGCATCACGGTCAGTCTTTCATTCTGTCACCACCCATCAGGCCTTCTGCTTACTCGCATCCATGTTTGGGAACGAGATCGCCAGCTTGGAGGTCGACCCGGCCGCTCTGGTGAGGTCCCAGCAGCACCCCCACCTGGGAACGCAGCTCTCAGTGCTGCCCAGGTAGGTCTGCCAGGTGGGTCTGCCAGGTGGGTCTGCCAGGTGGGTCTTCTCAGGTGGGTCTGCCAGGTGGGTCTGCCAGGTGGGTCTGCCAGGTGGGTCTGCCAGGTGGGTCTTCTCAGGTGGGTCTGCCAGGTGGGTCTGCCAGGTGGGTCTGCCAGGTGGGTCTGCCAGGTGGGTCTTCTCAGGTGGGTCTGCCAGGTGGGTCTGCCAGGTGGGTCTTCTCAGGTGGGTCTGCCAGGTGGGTCTGCCAGGTGGGTCTTCTCAGGTGGGTCTGGCAGGTGGGTCTGCCAGGTGGGTCTGCCAGGTGGGTCTTCTCAGGTGGGTCTTCTCAGGTGGGTCTGCCAGGTGGGTCTGCCAGGTGGGTCTGCCATGTGGGTCTGGCAGATGGGTCTTCTCAGGTGGGTCTGCCACATGGGTCTGCCAGGTGGGTCTGCCAGGTGGGTCTGCCACGTGGGTCTTCTCAGGTGGGTCTGCCAGGTGGGTCTTCTCAGGTGGGTCTGCCAGGTGGGTCTTCTCAGGTGGGTCTTCTCAGGTGGGTCTGCCAGGTGGGTCTTCTCCGGTGTGTCTGCCAGGTGGGTCTGTCAGTTAGGGGCTATATGTGCCCGTGTATCAGTTGGTAGAATTTAGAGCAAAGTTCAGTAAACTCCCAACTATACTAACCTTAAGTTTATTTTAATGTGAAACACTGTTGTATTTCAGGATAGAGTGCAGATTTTAAAACAATGTTTTCATTAAAATACAAATTCACTTCTTGGGAAAATAAGAATAAGCTTGCGAGGTGGCCTCCCCTCTCAGCTGCATGCCCACACCTGCAGGGACTGCTCTGTGACTGCCCTCAGGCCCATGTTTTGTGGAAACAGCCCCCACGGTGCAGTTCTCTGCTTTTAGCTCCGCGGTCTCGCCGACCTCCCCTCTGTACTTCAGAGCCGCTGAGGAGACACGTATCAAGCCGGCCGGCCGCCGCCAAGCCGGTCAGTGTGACATGAAACATGAACATGAAAATACTGACGTTGTTGTCGTTAGTGTCGTAAGCTGCCGGGGGTGGGTATGGGGGGGTTTGTGCAGGCCCTGTGTTCCTGCCCCTCACGTGTTTCTTCTCCCGAACCGCGTACAACTCACGGGACTCAGGAACCGCTGCTTCTCCAGGGGCCAGCGGAGCGGGCCGTGGTGGGCGCTGGGAGACGATGGATCCTGAGATGTTTTTTCTCGTTTCTCTAACTGCCTTGTCAGCTGCTCAGAGCGCCCTGCGGGACCAGCCCCTGGTCTTCCACAGCCGCGTCCGGTCCTCCGGGTACACGGCCGCACCCCAGTGAGTAGATGGCTCCTAGCCACTCCCATGGGAGCAGGACAGTGAGGGTAGCTGCGGCCCAGTGTGTCCTGAGGGCCACCCACAGGGCGGGAGGCGGGAGGCGGGAGGCGGGCGGGCGCTGCAGTTAGAGTGGGGCCGGCCCGTCCCAGCGGTGCAGCAGCTGCGGGGCCGGCCCGCTGAGCGCTCACTGTGCACCGGCCCCTTGGCCCCTGGGCCCTTGCCTGGCCGCAGTGGTGGTGACTGGCCACCTGTGAGGAGGGACGTGGCCTCACGCCTGACCGCACTGTCCCCCCCCCCCCCCCCCCCCAGACCACAGCCTCGCTCTGACCGCAGGGTGTTGAAATTGCTGCACCCAGAGCTGGGGCGCAGCAGGGCTGACAGGGCCGAGTGGGAGAGGCGGGCTGGGAGCTGGGGTGCAGCAGGGCTGACTGGGGGCCGAGCGGGAGAGGCGGGCTGGGAGCTGGGGTGCAGCAGGGCTGACTGAGGGCCGAGCGGGAGAGGCGGGCTGGGAGCTGGGGCGCAGCAGGGCTGACTGGAGCGGGAGAGGCGGGCTGGGAACTGGGAGCTGGGGTGCAGCAGGGCTGACTGAGGGCCGAGTGGGAGAGGCGGGCTGGGAGCTGGGAGCTGGGGCGCAGCAGGGCTGACTGAGGGCTGAGTGGGAGAGGGGGGCTGGGAGCTGGGGCGCAGCAGGGCTGACTGAGGGCCGAGCGGGCTGGGAGCTGGGAGCTGGGGCGCAGCAGGGCTGTCTGAGGGCCGAGCGGGAGAGGCGGGCTGGGAGCTGGGGCGCAGCAGGGCTGACTGAGGGCTGAGCGGGAGAGGGGGGCTGGGAGCTGGGGCGCAGCAGGGCTGACTGAGGGCCGAGCGGGCTGGGAGCTGGGAGCTGGGGTGCAGCTGGGCTGACTGAGGGCCGAGCGGGCTGGGAGCTGGGAGCTGGGGCGCAGCAGGGCTGACTGAGGGCCGAGCGGGAGAGGCGGGCTGGGAGCTGGGGCGCAGCAGGGCTGACTGAGGGCCGAGCGGGAGAGGCGGGCTGGGAGCTGGGAGCTGGGGTGCAGCAGGGCTGACTGAGGGCCGAGTGGGAGAGGCGGGCTGGGAGCTGGGGTGCAGCAGGGCTGACTGAGGGCCGAGTGGGAGAGGCGGGCGGGGAGCTGGGCTCGCCAGGACTTTCAGGTGCAGCAGGCGTGGGTCCCGGTGCTTCGGGGCCCGTGTGTCGCAGAAGCAGACACTGCCCCTCAGATCTTGACCCTTTGTCTGTTCTGAACCCCGTCACGAAACAGCCTGTGAGCTGGAAGCCTGGGGGCCCTGGCTGACTCGTCCCCGCTAACCTCCCCTCTGCCATGCTCCCCATGACTGCCCCCTGTAGCCACCCTGGCCTCCCCGTCATTCCTCCCCAGGGGCACCGCCTCGAGGACCCCGGGTGGTGCTTGCGGAGTGGCCAGGCCCGCTCCCTCCGTACAAAGTCCCGCCTCTGGCCCCGCCCAGGCCTCTGGCTGCTCCGCGGCGGCCTGACCACGCGGCCTGACCAGCGCCTTCCGTGTAAGTGCACCGCTGCCCAGTGCAGTGCGTTTCCCAGCGTGGACTGGCCAGTGCTGACGGGAGTCCCAGAGTTCAATCACTCCGCGTGTTACTGCCTTGGGACGCGGCTCGTATGCGTTGCTGTGTTTTTCGCTGTTCTCTTAAGAAGCTGCGGTCCGTGACCTCGGAGGCTGACGTGAGCGTTTCCTTCCTGCAGCGTGACCATGTTCTCACCCAAGACCAATGTCAAGAGTGGCTGTGAGAGACCTTCACGACGCAGGAGCACTCACCCCTGGTGGGCAGCTGGCTTACCTTCTGAGTAAACTTGGTGATTTGGAGAAACCCTTTAAATAGTTCACTGACTTTTCACACAGGTGTAGACCTATATGTGTCTGTGTGTATGTACACATGTACACAGGCATGTGCATGCACTATGTATGTCCTTCAGCCAAAGTTAACCCTGATGCATGTACATATGGACATAGACGTGTGCACCATCGATGTATGTCCGTCAGCCTGTCCCTGGTTTCTTTTAAAAGCTGGGAAGGTGCTGATCTGCTCACGATGGAAGCAGTCTATGTCGGGGGGACACCACCCACAGGGTCTAAACTCAGAGTGGAACTGACCCTATCCTTCCCTGAGCCGCCACACAGTCCCGCCGGGCCACGTACATGTGGTCAGTGCTTGGTGTTCTGTGCTCAAACACCTGTGTCTTGGCACGAAGGAATGCTAGTCCGTCTCAAGAGTCATTTCATGGTCTTGAATGTAAGAGCTTATGTGCGTCTGCGTCCATGTCCGATGGGTGGGATTACACACAGAAACGGGGAGACCAGTGCATTTTATTTCCCGTCTCACCTTGACTCCCTCCTGACCTTTGTCTTCTCCTCCTTAAGTCAGGAGTGCCCTTCGGACAGCCCTGCGCCGACCCAGCTCCGCAGGCGGCTGGCTGTGGCCCAGGGCCCGGTGGCCGTGCGCTGCGTGCAGTTCTCAGGTACGGTGTGGGGAGGTGCTCCCTCGTGCACAGAGTTTAAGCGACCTTGCGACCCCGAGACCTCGGTGGCCTGGAACCGCAGGGCAGTGCTGGCTTAGACTGAGACCAGCGCTCGTGTCCGTGTGTGGGAGGAACGGGTGCAGAGCCCAGACGCACAGCCTGGCCTCCGTCCGCACTCCAGGCTGTGTAGTCGCCCTGTCCGCCTTCTCCTCACGTGGGGGGCCGGGGGGAAGGCGGCTCGGAGGGTCTGTGTGGGGAGGAAAAGCAGCCCCTGGTGGGCGGAGGGGCCCACAGGCGAGGACTGTGTGTCCGTCAGCGCTGGCCCTCCGCGGCCAGGCCGCTCGGCTCTGTGGCAGCTGTCCTGTCTCAAGGGCATTGAGACTCCTCCCCAGACCTTTCTCCTGGCCGCCGGCGTTTTTCTAATGGATTTGGGAGGAGAGAGGAGGCGGCTCTCCTGTAGCAGCTCCTGATCTCACTGAGCTCAGCTCCTTTCAGAGTAAATGCTGGTCCCCAGGCCCTGCCCTTGGTCCGCGGTGGACGGAGGCCTGGCCGGTGCTGCACCCGGGCCACCCCCTCCAGTGTGACAAGCCGCTGCCCGAGTGCCACGGGTGGACTCCTGAGGCTGGTCACAGCCATGCTGCGTCCCCTCTGCTTTTCATGGAATTCCAGCCAAGGACGCTGTAGGGTAACGTGGGAGTGAGAGCTGGGGGTTATCAGGGAACGACACATCTTCGTGACGCTGGACGCGCTTGTTACTGAGCGGGGATTGTGAGAAGGGCCCGCAGTCTGAACATCCGGGAGGAAGTCGTAGATCAGACGTCCTCAAACTACGGCCCGCGGGCCACATGCGGCCCGCCGAGGACACGTATCCGGCCCGCTGGGTGCCGCTGCCTGTCCTGCTTAGCAGCCGACGCGTCCCGGGCCCGCAGTGCACATAGGAATTTGTTCATAGTTTTTTTTTAAAACTATAGTCCGGCCCTCCCACGGTCTGAGGGACAGTGAACTGGCCCCCTGTTTAAAAAGTTTGAGGACCCCTGTCGTAGTTGATTTCTACCTCCTCTTACGGAGACGTGAGACGGAACTGCTTAGCACAGTGGTCGGCAAACTCATTAGCCAACAGAGCCAAACAGAGCCCAATACCAACAGCACAACGATTGACATTTCTTTTGAGAGCCACGTTTTTTAAACTTGAACTTCTTCTGACGCCACTTCTTCAAAATAGACTCGCCCAGGCCGTGGTATTTTGTGGAAGAGCCACACTCAAGGGGCCAAAGAGCCGCATGTGGCTCGCAGTTTGCCGACCACAGGCTTAGCAAATATGCCGCTTACAAGTCTGTGGGGGGAGGCCGACGGCACAGGCCCAGGGCGGAGCCCATGGTCCAGGGAGCTCCGGGCTCGGACCCGCCCTGGCGCCTCAGCCTCACGTCCTCAGCTCCCTGTGGACGAAGCCCGGCGGCCTCAGGGCTGGGGTTCAGCCGAAGGGGAGCCGGGACGATCTAGTCACCTGAACGTCGTCTCTGCTTTTCTCTAGCAGGAGACGGACGCCAGCTGGCCTGTGGCCTGGCCAACCACCTGTCACTGGTCTTCGATGCCCATCTGACTGGAGCACCTGCTGTTTTCTCAGGTAAGACATGCGCCCCGTCACCGCGTTTACGGCGCGTCTCTCCTGCCCGGTGTTGGTCGCTGAGGCCACTTTTGTTTCCTTTGAGACAAGACCAGAGTGGAACCGGACTTGAGTCGGGGGAGGAAGCAGTGAGGTTTGAGCCCTGACCTCCGCTGAGCCTGCCCCTCCACCCAGAGTGGGGTCACCTGTGGGCCCGGAGCTGCGGCCGGAGCCGTTACACGTGGTGACTTCCCGTGGGCGGGCGTCCCTCTGACGTGTGGCCTCGCCAGCTCTTTGCCGAGTGGGGGTGAGGGAGTCAGGGTGACCTGAGCCAGGAGAGGAAGCCGCTTGGCTGGAAAGAGGGTGCGTGTGGAGGTCCCATAGCTGGACGGTGGGTGGGGCTGCCCTCCCCTGGGCTGTGCGGGGGGCAGCACCTGGATCTCCAGGCACCCGGGCACCTGGACCTCTGGGCACCTGGACCTCTGGGCACCCGGGCACCTGGGCACCTAGACCTCTAGGCACCTGGACCTCTGGGCACCTGGGCATCTGGACCTCCGGGCACCTGGGCACCCGGGCACCTGGACCTCAGGGCACCTGGGCACCTAGGCAGTGGTGCAGAGCCTCAACTGCTATACCAGTGACCATTGTCAGCTCAGCAGCAGCGAGACGGAAACTCCCTGAAAGGCCACCAGGGGGCAGCAGAGCCATCTTTTCTTGGTCCTGTCAGAGCTGATCAGAACCAATCAAATCAGACCTGTCTCTCCCGTCCCCTGGTCCCCCGCCCCTCCCCACACCTGTCTCCTTTAGGTCACGATGGGGCAGTGAGCGCCCTGGGTTGGAGCCACGACGCCCGGTGGCTGCTGTCGGCCTCCCTGGACGGGACCGTGAGGGTGTGGTCGGCCCGCAGTCGGGAGCCCGCCCTGTGCCTGGTGAGGGGTGATTCCTGGCGATTTTGGTGGCCAGCCCTGCCACCTCGAGGTCAGGGAGGCCCAGTGGGGCAGGCAGACCCTTCTCCGTGCCAGGAGGTGGGAAACGGGGAAACCAGGAGTTTGCTTCAGGCACTGAAATTAGTGACTGAACTGTTCTTAACACACGATGGACACACGTGTAACACACACATACATGCAGTGAAACATGCCTTTCGTTTGTTCAGGTCTCGAGATGGCAAAGCTGTTAACACTGAAACGCGGGAAACCTTTACGTGTGCGTCAAGGGTGATTGGGCAGTGGAGGCAGTGACAGCGGCCCAGGGCGTGGAATGGGGAGGAAGTGCCTTTTGGGGAGAAAACAGCTGGTTTCAGTGAACCTGCGGGTCATTTGGAAGCGGAACGGGAGGAGAGACGGGAGAGGACAAGAGGGGAGGGTGACAGCAGGGCCCGAGAGCCTCGCACTGCCAGCCTGCCCGGATCATTGCAGGAACGGGCGGCGCCAGGAGGCCTGGGGGGGGTGGGGTGGGCACAGGTCGGGCGAGGGCTCTGGGGTCGGGCGAGAGCTCCGGGGTCGGGCGGTGGCCCCACTTTCAAGGAGCCCCTTCCTTGTGGGGGTGTTACGGCCGCATGTGTGGGCTGTGAAATGTGAGCGTGGGCCCCTCACAACTACATTTTAAAACCTGTGTAAAATTCTGGCTTTAACAAAACCCTTGATACTTAGTATCTTTGCTGCCAAGTTTTACGTGTCTTTTATTAAAGTTTTCAATGGCCAGACCTCAAAACACTCATGACGGAAAAATCTAGTCACAGCATCTTTTAGAAGAAGGGAGGGAGAAGGAGCAAACATCGTAAACTGGTTGAGCAGAGACTGCCTAGCGTTTAGAACAGGCGGATGCCAGGTGTGAAGATGGAAGAACGCCGGTTAGAGCGGCCGTGTTTATCCCAGAGGGATAAGCGTGAGGGCGACGTGAGGGTAGCGTGTGGGTAACAGCGTGACGTGCTTTGCAGGGCACAGACGTGTTCCCGGAGCCGGTGCACCATGCGCAGTTCTACTACCTCGATTCGTTCATGCTCGTGTCCTCGGGCCCCGAGTTCCAGCTGCTTAGGTACCACCTGGACACCCGCAGAGACGAGCTGAGAAGGTGGGCGGCCCGTCAGAGCCTCGTCTTCCGCGATGGGAGGAAGCGTGTCAGCGACAGGACGTGGGAAGCAGTGTCTACACTGACACAGTTTTCATCTAAACTGGGGGGCCTCCTGTTACCGCGGTGCGGGGGGCTGCCTTCTGCTTCCACACCCATCCTGAGCTTCCCTCCCGACCCCGGGACTCTGCCCGCTTTGCCCTGGAGCCTGAGCTGCCCCTGCTGGTCCCCTTACACTGGCGTCCTTCCTGCCCCCGGGTCACCTGTGTCGCTCACCTCCATGCCTGGCTCTGCGTGTCCTGGCCCAGACTCCACCCCGCACTCCCCTGCCCGATGCAGGCGGGCTGATGGCCTGGTTCGTCCTCACTGAGCCCCCAGCAGCTCTGCCCCGTCACCTGCTGTACCTTCCAGTGCCCGAGGCCCCCCCCACCTGGGCCAGGCTGGCCACCCTGACTCAGCCATGTGCCCCCGGGGGCTGTGCTCCGCGCAGTCTGCACCCAGGCCGAGACCCGCTATGAAGCCTCTCGGAAACATGGAAGTGTTCTCTCTGATTCCCGCGGATGCCTCCGAGGCCCGCGGTTAGAACGGGGAGGGCATGTGCTTTCTCACGGACACAGCGCCGTGTTTGTGGCTGGAGACGACGGTGTTTTTCGTGAAGCTGTCAGTCAGTGAGGTGGCTGGCTCGCATTCCCTCGTCATGAAACGTGATTGTCTTGGGGGTGGGAACACTTTTCACAAGCTCAGCGTTTCACAGCAGGACATGGGCCGTGGAGGGAAGCAGGCTGACCATCTTGTCTGTTCCAGGTACAAGCAGGGGAGCAGGTGCAGGCGCGTGTTCCGGCTCCCCACGACCGGGGCCGCGGACATCACCGGCCTGTCTGCCCCCAACGAGTTTTACTCCCGTATCCTTTCTCCTCCTCCCCCCGGGCCGTGGCTCCCCATGACCTGGGCCGCGGACATCCCCGGCCTGTCTGCCCCCAACGGGTTTTACTCCCATATCCTTTCTCCTCCCCCCGGGCCGCGGCTCCCCATGACCTGGGCCGCAGACATCCCCGGCCTGTCTGCCCCCAACGGGTTTTACTCCTGTATCCTTTCTCCTCCTCCCCCGGGCCACGGCTCCCCATGACCTGGGCCGCGGACATCCCCAGCCTGTCTGCCCCCAACGGGTTTTACTCCTGTATCCTTTCTCCTCCCCCTGGGCCGCGGACATCACCAGCCTGTCTGCCCCCAATGGGTTTTACTCCCGTATCCTTTCTCTTCCCCCCGGGCCGCAGACATCACCGGCCTGTCTGCCCCCAACGAGTTTTACTCCCCTATCCTTCCTCCTCCCCCCGGGCCGCGGACATCCCCGGCCTGTCTGCCCCCAACGAGTTTTACTCCCGTATCCTTTCTCCTCCCCCTGGGCCGCGGACATCACCGGCCTGTCTGCCCCCAACGGGTTTTACTCCCCTATCCTTCCTCCTTCCCCGGGCCGCGGACATCCCCGGCCTGTCTGCCCCCAACGGGTTTTACTCCCCTATCCTTCCTCCTCCTTCCCCGGCTGCGGAGATCCCCGGCCTGTCTGCCCCCAACGGGTTTTATTCCCGTATCCTTCCTCCTTCCCCGGGCCGCGGAGATCCCCGGCCTGTCTGCCCCCAACGGGTTTTACTCCCGTATCCTTCCTCCTCCCCCGGGCCGCGGACATCCCCGGCCTGTCTGCCCCCAACGAGTTTTACTCCCGTATCCTTTCTCCTCCTTCCCCGGCTGCGGCCCCAGCCCGGCCTCCGCACACAGCTGAGCGTCTGAGCTCCGCCCCGCGTGGCACTGCGGAGCCCAGACCCTGAGGAACTGATTCTGAACAAGGTGACGGTTCATCTCAGCAGTGAGAGAGCCTCAGAGGGAGAGACTGGACCAGCGGCGCCTCTGACCCGCAGCGGTACCCGCGGTGTTGGCTCCACGTCTGGGACCGCGTGACTTAGTGCGGCGCCGCTGCCCGCGGGGCCAGGCCCCCCCATGTGCCTTGAAACAGCTGCTATTCAGCGGGACATAACACAGAGCCCAAAGCTTTACCTTTTTCAGTTTTTAGGGCTAACACCATCCCTTTTCATTAAAAAGCATCGATTTAAAATTACTTAGAAGCAAAAATCAAAATCTTCAGGAATCTATTTTATAACTTTTTAGTTTATTCAGAGGCCTCATTTGAATTCTTTTGCAGAGTTCTGTAGTTGAAATTTCATAAGGACTGGCCTATGGTGTTAGGAGGTTCTAGAATATTCTGTTAGATCTGCGTTAATTTTATTCCAGAACCTTTTGCTGAAAACAGAACTAGCAGCCTCCTGCGGAAGGAGGCTGTCGGGCCTGCGGTCGCCTGCGTGGAGGCTCTGCTCTGCTGTCCGCGTGGGGCCCGTGACCACACCTCGCGCCCCCTCCCCGATGGCTTTTCAGGGTTTTGGTAGATTTTCCTGCCGTCGGGCTAAGCACTGGCAGTTGGGTAGTTCGTAGGGTCACGTGACCCCTAAGTCCATAAATAGTCCTCAGATGCCACAGACCTGTGACATGTCCGGACGCGGCCACGCGGCCCCTGCCAGCCTCAGACCGGCTCAGCGCCAGCCCCTCTGCACACGCAGCGCTGCTGAGCAGCTCCGATCTGAGCCTTTCCCAGGCGCCTCGGCCCTCATTCATCTCATCGTCTTTCACCCCGAAATCTGCTCTGCCGGGGCTTCCCCTTTGTCCTCAGTCCCCCCACCCCCCAGCCCCTGGCTTAGAGTGGCAGGGCCAGCGTGGGGAGCGGGCCGAGACCCCCCTCTGTAGACCTTAGAGAAGCGTTCCCTAACAGAACCCAGACCTGGTGCTGGCCGCCAGCCGGAGCAGGACAGTGGAAGTCTTCGACCTCAACGCGGGCCGCAGCGCCGCCGTGATCCAGGGAGTCCATGCCCGGCCCGCCCACCAGATCTGCCAGAACCAGGTGAGCGAGGTTGGGCTGCGCAGCGTCTGAAGCGCCATGTCCAAGGCTGTCACCGGTGCAACTGTGAGACGCAGTTATGTTTCCCACCAAACCCAAGGCCAGTTCCTGTGGTCCCTGTCCGTCAGGAAGTCAGGCCGAGCCTGGATGTGGGACCCTGGAGGCGTATTCACGTCATCGGGGTGCATATTAGTGTGCTGGGCCGTGATGGTTGCACGAGCCTCTTGGGGCCTCCCGGTCAAACCTTCTCACGGAAGCCCGGCGAGGGTCGGGCAGCCCTGACGGCGGAGTGACGGCCGCGCAGGCTCCGCAGGAGCGCGGGGCAGCCACCGAGCCAGCAGCTCCCATCAGGACCGGCGGGTCGTTTTGGCAGGAACGGCTTCAATGCCCACAGCCCAGGGCTCCGGCTCGGCTGGGGAGACGGGCGTTCAGCTCGAGGCACAGTCCCTTCAAAGGGCACATTGCTACCCAAAGCAGCACGGGAGCCTGGGCGCCAACTCCGCCCGGACGGCAGCCGCAGTTCTGACTTTGATGCGTCTGGCACGTGGCAGGTTAGGCCGAGTGCAGAGCCCAAAGTCAGGCCGTGACCGGGACCGCGTGTGCGTGAAGTCTCTGCGGTCACAGGCTGTCATCCAGGTGTCGGAGCCTCGTCCGGGCTCCCTGCACCGCCCATCTGAGGGGGCGTGCCCCGAGGGCCCGGGCCACGGGGAGAGTTTCCCCGTGCAGTGACGGGCAGAGGCAGGTCCTCGGGGAGCAGCGCGCAGGGGACGCATGCCGACGCCCCGAGTCCTCACACAGGCGCGAGGGCCTGGGATCGCAGGTCATCGAACACGGGTGGCGACCTGTCCTTTCCAATGCTTCCTGGAGAGCTGACGTCTCCGTCCTGCGACCTTTCCCCTGGCTTTCCATGGAGGAAACGTACGTCACTAAGCTTGAGGCCACAGTGCACCGTGGGTAATTAATTATTCACATGGAAGCTTTCGGAGTCCAATTATGAAGTCGTTATGAATAAGGAAAAAGCTCCTGTGAATGTCTTGTGATTACTTGGATGCGATCCTGCTGGCTGTCGGCAGCGTGATGGTGACTAGCTCAGTCTCTAGAACACGCACCTGATCCCCTTGCACCCACAGGGGTCGCCATCCACCACCCAGCCACCTCAGGCTTACAATCTTTTCGCAACCACCGCCGTGGGTGACGGGGTCCGGCTGTGGGACCTGAGAACCCTGAGGTGAGGCCGTCGTTCTGTGCGGGGGCAGGTGTGGGGGGCAGGTGTGGGAGGGCAGGTGTGGGGGGCAGGTGTGTGTGGGGGCAGATGTGTGGGGGGCAGGTATGTGGGGGGCAGGTATGTGGGGGGCAGGTGTGTGGGGGGCAGGTGTGGGGGGCAGGTGTGCGGGGGCAGGTGTGGGGGGGCAGGTGTGGGGGGGCAGGTGTGGGGGGGGCAGGTGTGCGGGGGCAGGTGGGGGGGCAGGTGTGCGGGGGCAGGTGTGGGGGGACAGGTGTGGGAGGGCAGGTGTGGGGGGCAGGTGGGGGGGGGCAGGTGTGCGGGGGGAAGGTGTGGGGGGGCAGGTGTGTGGGGGGCAGGTGTGCGGGGGGCTGGTGTGCGGGGGCAGGTGTTGGGGGGCAGGTGTGCCGGGGGACACGGGGGAGGCCAGGACAACAGGGCGAGTGTCTATTGAAGCGCATGCTGTGAACTCGGTTGGACAAGGTTGGGGGAGTCTGTTTACACTGACCTTCTCAGAAAAGTGACTTATTCCCGGAAAAGGTCACATAAATGTGGAAAAACCACAGCTTCTGGTCTTTCCTTTGAGTGTTGGCTCTGGCTGTCCCAAAAGGTGGGCGATTTTTTCAATGAACCCAGCTCCATCTCCCTTACTTTTGTTTTAAATTTTAAAAATATATTTTTATTGATTTCAGAGAGAAAGGGAGAGGGGGAGAGAGAGAAATATCAATGATCACTGATGTGCTGCCTCCTGCACTCCCCACACAGGGGATCGAGCTTGCAACCTGGGCATGTGCCCTGACCAGGAATCAAACCGTGACCTCCTGGTTCATAGGTCAGTGGTCAACCACTGAGCCAGCTGGTGGAGCTGTTTTTGTGTTGTTCTTTTTTGCAATAAACAAGTCTTAGTAGCTCTCTAACAGCTGGTTGTAAAACTTAACCAGCCTTGATAGAATGTTCCACCTTCCAACAGCCTTTGAAGTATTGACTCAAATAATTTATGATTTTAAAAGGAGGTTTTTATATTTTTAAACATCTCCAGAATATACTTATCACTTAATAGTCTTCATATATAAAAAGTTTGATTAATGTTAGTTTGGTCATCTTTGAGAATTTATGGTTTTGAAGTCTTTTAGTTACTTTTGAGGATCTCTAGAATAACCTGCTCAGTGTCTAATAATCTTCACATACAAAAATGTTCTTATTAGTTTGTTCCTTTTTGTGAAGAAAAGCAACAGGTCAGTATCCTAATTTGGGTTAAAAATGAAAAAAATAATTTTTCTCCTGGTGCTTCTTTTGTTTTCCTCGTAGGTGTGAGCGCCGTTTCGAAGGACACCCGACCCGCTGCTTCCCGTGTGGAATTGCCTTCAGCCCCTGCGGGCGCTTCGTGGCGTGTGGCGCGGAGGACAGACACGTACGTGCTGGTCTTAGTCCCGGGGGCTGGATGTCCCTGTGGAGAGGGTGACGTTGGTGCACATCGTTCATTCCTTCCTCACCCTGACTTACTGTGCGTGATATGCTGTGTTTCTCTGACCTCCCAGATAGTGACCTCTATCTATATAAAAGCCTAAGCGATGGGCTGACCTGCTGGTAGCTATGATGTGCACTGACCACCAGGGGGCAGACGCTCAACGCACAGGCATGGAAACATGGAACAGACTGATGAATCTCAGAGGGAAGCGGGGAGGGCGGGAAGAGATTAACCAAAGATCTTACATGCATACTAGAGGCCTGGTGCACAAATTCATGCACCGGTGGGGTCCCTCAGCCTGGCCTGCAGGGATCAGGCCGAAACCAGCAGTCCAACATCCCCCGAGGGGTCCCGGATTGTGAGAGGGCGCAGGCCAGGCCGAGAGACCCCACCAGTGCACAAATCTGTGCACCAGGCCTCTAGTTAATAAATAAAGAGACACATACCTTAGGATGGATTTGGAACAAATGCTAATTTTATCCGTTTGTCTTTAACCTATTTGGGAAGGTCTTGTGTAGTGTCTTAGGAATGTGGTAACAAATTACCACAAACGCAGCAGCTTCCAGCAGCAGACCCTGGTCCCTGCCGCCTGGAGGCCCCAGGTCTGACTCAGGTGCTGGGAGATCGGGCCCCCCCCTCCCCCTCCCCCTCCCAGAGGCTCTGAGGAGGGTCCGGCCCCTTGGCCTGGGCTGCTCTCCAGGCTCCGCCCCCTCCTCCCACTGCCCCCTCCTGTGGGCCTCGAGTCCCACCTTCTCTCTCCTGTGAGGACACCCCAGAGCCACAGGAGCTGTCCCCACGGCACCTGCCTCTCAGCACAGCCGTGGGCCCGAGCAGACTGCCAGCCCCTAGCCCTGGCCTCCTGGCCTGTGGGATCGGGACAGTCCTGTATTTTCTTCATCTGGCTGTAGAGAGGATTAGGTGAGGCAATTCTGTAGAAGTTGGTGCTCAGTACGTGTTTGCCGCTGTCACTAACCTCTGTACTTTACAGTTAGAAACAACAGATGCAAAAGAGGTGTCACAGTTCCCGCACCTGTTTAACCTGGACCCCAGGCCAGAGGGGAGCCTGGGCCCTCGGAGCCTCCAGAACGAATGAGGGCATTGACATGGGGTCGGAGCGAGAGGTGACCCACCTTGGCAGCCACGACAGTTTGGAAGCCCTTGTGGGCTTGGTGGGGACCTGAGGGGCCCGACCTCTCCGAGCCTGGGGCCTGGGCTGCCTCACCCGACCGTGCTGTCGGCACCCCCTGCTGGCCACCGCTGAGCTGCTTGCTGAACGCAGCGTCCTTCTCTACTGCACCCCTGGCTGGCGGTTCCTGTTGGCGCTGAATTGGCACCAGGGACCATCCGTTGAGAGGCTGGGATACAAAACCTGACTGTCCTTCAAATGACCTCAAACAGAGCATGTTTTCAAAACGCTCGCAGCGGGGGTCTTAGGCTCGGCTGCTGCAGGCGATAGAAACTCCCCTCCCCTTTGCCTCAGTTAGCTGCGTGCTGGCTCTCCCCCAGAACGCCTCGGCCTTGTCTTCCAGGCGTACCTGTACGAAGTGGGCTCCAGCACCTTCTCCCACAGGCTGCCGGGGCACACGGACACGGTCAGCGGGGTGGCCTTCAGCCCGTCCGCCCCTCAGGTACAGTCTCCCAGGCCAGGGGGCCCCTCCCCACAGGTGTCACCCCATCCTCCGTGCCTGTCAGACTTGGTTTTGGTGAGTTTTGTGCCACGTGAGACCACGTGCCCGTTGTGGTTGCGCGCGGGGAGGCGAGCCGGAGGAAGAAAAGCCTCGGTGCCTCCTTTGGCATGAAGGGCTCCGCACGCGGCGCTGCTGGGCGGAGTGCGGCTGGACCGGGCAGCTCTGGGCGCCCAGCCGGTCGGTGGCTCTGCAGTGGGCACTGGTCAGCGTCGAGGGCGGGAGCAAGGATACCCGTGCAGGACCAGGGCGGGAGGGGGGGGGGACCGGCTCAGGGAACTGGCACGGTGAAGAGAGGACGACAGCGGCTGCCGACCAGCCGAACCGAGCGCGTGGCCTGTGCTCACGTGCAGAGGGAGGGCTCCGGTGGGAGGCGTGGAAACGTGGGCATCATGGCGAGTCGGGAATATGGGTTTCACTCTGCCTCTTCAAGTTCGAAGCTGTGACTCGGAGAACGTTCTCGTGCGTGTGCTGTGTGCACGCGGGACCGCGGGCTGCTCTGCGGCTGCTGGCTGGCGCAGGCGGGTCCTGTCCGCACAGGCCAAGGGCAGTGTCTGGCGCCACTTCTGCCGCCTCATCTAGTAAATGTTGGAAAATGCATCAAGCTGTCCTGCCGGTGACCACAGAGCTCCCGTGGGGGCGGGGGCGGGGGCGGGGGGGAAGAGCCAACCTCCGAGGTGTCAGGAGCAGGGACGGGGAGGGGTGGGCCCTGGGCGCCCAAGAGCAGCAGAGGCCCAGCAGCTCCCAGCGTGCTGCCCTCCCCTCCCCTCCCCTCCCCTCCCCTCCGGCTGCGAAGGTGGGGCCCAGTCCTGCCCCGCAGGGCGCCCCTGCCCAGCTCTCCTGCGGGCTCGCGAGACAGGAGTCACCGCTTTGAACCTCCCGCCAGTCTGCCCTCCACCTGGCAGGGAGGGTCCTTTAATTCCTTCCAATGAAGCCAACCTGTGGACGTGGAAAACAGGTGCTCTTTCCTCCTGGTTTGGATTTTACATCTTAAAACAAGGAACAAAAACCTCATTTTGACTAAACTCAGCCTTAAAAATTATGTTGATGGGAACGATTTTTGCTGCCACATCTACTTGACCAGTTTTTCCTGCCTTTTTATCTCTGGTCTTTGGCCCCTGAATCCCCCGTTGTTGGAATTTGCCTGACGGTCTCCGTGGAAACAGCCTGGGAGAGCTCGCAGGCACCGGTGGGCAGACGCCAGCTGGGAACACAGGCCTGTTGTGTCTGATGTCCTGCTGAGCACGCGAGGCAGGCAGGGACCAGTCCCTCTCCACCCCAAGTGTTTGCTCCTCTCAGACCTGTGTGTACCCAAGGCTGCCCGCAAGGGGCGTGGCCAGCACGCGCAGGGGCGTGGCCAGCACGCGCAGGGGCGTGGCCAGCACGCGCAGGGGCGTGGCCAGCACTCGCAGGGGCGTGGCCAGCACCTGCATGGGCGTGGCCAGCACTGTGGGCCCCTTTCTCTTGCGTTTAGCAGAGTGTGTCCTCTGGGTCGGAGTCCGTGGCTCCTGCGCTGGCTGCACTCTGGGAAGCTTGCTGAGCCAGTGCCTGTGCTCTGGAGACCCCTGAGTCAAAGTCTGTCCTGGCCGTGGGCGGCCTGGTCCGAGGTCCCGGGTGGGGGCTGGTGAACCCTCGCCTCGCGGGTGGCTTCCTGCCATAGCTTTGTCTTTGCTCGCGCCTCTGCTGCCTCTTGTGCTTCCGGCCCTGTTCTCACGAGACTGCTGTCCCTCAGCCTTTGCCAGAAGCTCCAGTCTGTCCTCCAGACCCAGATGCACCTGTCCTGGTGTTCCCACCGGGAGGCCTGCAGCCCCTCCTGCCCAGAACTTGGAATCCAGGCCAGCTCCTCAGGCCCCATCTGACCCCGAGACCCGTGACCTGCGTGCTCAGTGCCGGGCTGGGGCCTGCACTCACCGGCTGAGCGGGGCCGGCGAGCCCTGCGGACTCGGGAAGGTGCCACGTGCCCAAACGCAGGTGCGCCCTGACCCCGGCTGGCGGCTCTGTGGTTAGGAGCTGCCCAGGGATCCTGAGGGAGACGGCCTCCTGCAGGGCCCAGGGCGCCCTCACTGAACCAGAGCTCAGTGCTCCTGTCTGCGCGGAGCCTCTTGGCTGCTGGCAAGGACGTTGTGAAGGCGGCCAGGACGCTGGCTGCGCGGGGCTCGCTCGGGGAAGCTGTTGGCCGCGAGGGCGGTGGCTGGTCCTCATTCGTTTGAAGGAACGCGGGCCCGAGGGAAGGCTGTGGGCTCCATGGAGACGCGAGCTGGACCTGGGGGCGAGCGAGGAAGCTGCGGTCATCGCTCATTCGTCGGGAACACGCAGCGCAAACCTGCCTGCAAACCGCACCCCGACCTTCCCCTCGGCTCCTCTGTCGCCCGCTCCCCACTCACCAGAAGGCAGGCGGGGGAGGGGCTCAGGTCTGGGTGGTCCTCGGTCGGGCAGACAGCACACGGCTCAGCCGTCACGCCGCATGTCAAGCCCCAGCGCGCTTGGCTTAAGCTGCGTGAGCACATCTGGGGAAGTTAACGCGCCTCATTTCCCAGGGTACGGTGGGCGCCTGGAAAAGGTCTTGCTGCCTTTAACTTTGCCGTCGGCTTCCGTGATTTATGTCAGATCGTAAGGGAGAGAAGGAGAAAGACTTTCTAATAGACGCGTCCACTTTCCCCCATTGTGCATTTAAGTATTGGGAGTACTTCCTGGAATTCTTGTGTCACTCTCGCACCTCTTATGGCCAGACCCGATAAAACCTAGCGATAGATGTTTGATCCTGAAGGGAGTTACCGAAGGGGGAGGGGGTGCCAGCCTGCCCTGCTCCTCCTCCCACACGGACGCGGGCGTCTCTGCTCACTGTGCTGCCCGCCAGGCCAAGCGGAGAGCCTGTCGTGCTGGACGGGCCACAGGTCACTGGGCTCCGTCGTCTGCAGCCCGGTTCTCGCAGAGCAGCCCCCGTGGGGCGCCTGAGCCCGCCGGCTGCTTTTCCACGGTCGTGCTGGCCTCGCGTGTGACTCAGTGTTCCACCTGTGAGCCGTGACCTGTTTTGTTTTCTAGAGAAGTCACCTCGTGAAATGAGACTTTGAGCGGCTCACAGAAGAACTCAAAGACGTTCATAGACATATTGCATACGTAGATGTTCTCATGGATGGGTAGGAGATACAAATAACTCCAACTTCTACCGGGATGAGCAGTTTGTACGCCTGGTCGGCAAACTGCGGCTCGCGAGCCACATGCGGCTCTCTGGCCCCTTGAGTGTGGCTCTTCCACAAAATACCACGTGCGGGCGCGCACTGCAGTGCGATTGAAACTTCGTGGCCCGTGCGCAGACGTCGGTTTTCGGCTCTCCAAAGAAATTTCAATCGTTGTCCTGTTGATATTTGGCTCCGTTGACTAATGAGTTTGCCGACCACTGCGTTAGAACATCTGAAGTTTCAAAGTAGGGAAGTGAGGAGTCAGGGCTGAAGCTGAGCCGGGAAGAAGAGAAGACCCAAATGTCTAGACTCCGGACGGAAGGGGGACGTGGCTGCCAACCCTACCAGGAAACCGAGGAGCTTGGATGACGGGGAAGAGCCCTAGGAAGACACAGGTTGTGGGAAGAGATCAAGAGTGAATAGAGGATTCAATAGTTGTATAAAAGTAAAGACATTAAATTGTGATAAATAATAATAACAAATGTTCACAAAGCAAATCCCAGGATGAGATGACGTCATGGTGACCCCACTAGACATTTAAAGGAGAACTGATCTTGCTTCACAAACTCCTCCTCAGTCCCTGAGGTCAGTATCACTCGGATTAAAAAATCAGCAGAAAATTAGACAAATGTCTCCTAAAAATAGCTGCAAAAATCGTCAGCAAATTATTAGCAAAGCCAATCCAGCCACATGTAAAGGTTACATGCCATCAGCATGAGACTTACCCCAGGACAGAAGGCTGGTGTAACGAACAGAAATTAACGTGCGTCACATCAGTAGATCATCTGACAGATGTGAGCACCCATTTAGGAAAGACTCAGTAACGGCAGCGATAGGACTGCCTCAACCGATGCCGCCATCTCTGACACACTCACGCTGGCGCTCTTAGCGTGAGAGACAACACTTTCCCCCAGACGAGGAAACAGGCCAGCCGTCCACACCCACCACTTCTCGCGACTGTGCGGCAGTTCTCCTCCAGATCCACACGTGCGCACACGCTCCCCCAGAGGCCCAGGGCCAGTGGTGACTCGCCGTTGCGTGTGGGGTTGTCGGCTCCCTCAGGCGTCGGGTAAAAACAAGCTCTGGTCATTGCCGTGGAGGGGCCCGGGGCCTCTTCCGCCCAGGTCGCCCGTGAGAGCAGAGTTCCTTTCTGTAGCCATTGCGTGTGGCCGCATCATGATGGGCCGGATGTGGACCTCAGCATTGCGTGTGACCTCGTCGTGATGGACCGGATGTGGACCTCAGCATTGCGTGTGGCCCCATCGTGATGGACCGGATGTGGACCTCAGCATTGCGTGTGGCCCTGTCGTGATGGACCGGATGTGGACCTCAGCATTGCGTGTGGTCCCGTTGTGATGGACCAGATGTGGACCTCAGCATTGCGTGTGGCCCCATCGTGATGGACCGGATGTGGACCTCAGCATTGCGTGTGGCCCCGTCGTGATGGACCGGATGTGGACCTCAGCATTGCGTGTGGCCCCATCGTGATGGACCGGATGTGGACCTCAGCATTGCGTGTGGCCCCGTGGTGATGGACTGGATGTGGACCTCAGCATTGCGTGTGGCCCCGTCGTGATGGACCGGATGTGGACCTCAGTGTTGTGTGTGGTCCCGTCGTGATGGGCCGGATGTGGACCTCAGCGTTGTGTGTGGTCCCGTTGTGATGGACCGGATGTGGACCTCAGCGTTGCGTGTGGCCCTGTCGTGATGGGACCGGATGTGGACCTCAGCATTGCGTGTGGTCCCGTCGTGATGGACCGGATGTGGACCTCAGTGTTGTGTGTGGTCCCGTCGTGATGGACCGGATGTGGACCTCAGTGTTGTGTGTGGTCCCGTCGTGATGGGCCGGATGTGGACCTCAGCATTGCGGGTGGCCCTGTCGTGATGGGACCGGATGTGGACCTCAGCGTTGCGTGTGGCCCTGTCATGATGGGACCGGATGTGGACCTCAGTGTTGTGTGTGGCCCTGTCGTGATGGGGCCGGACGTGGGACCTCAGCATTGCGAGTGACCCCGTCGTGATGGGGCAGATGTGGGTCCCAGTGCAGGCGGTTTTGCCTCTGATTTCGCCGTCTGACGGGAATGCCTGACCTGCTAAACCTGGTCCTCGCCAGGCCTGCTGTGTTAGGGACCCCAGGTCGCCAGTCAGGCCCCGCTTTGTCAGGGACCCTTTTGGCGATGGGCAGGCTCGTCCCCTGGCCGGACCCTGTGTCACTCCCTGCAGGACGCGGTCGATCCCAATCACCTTGGGGCAGGGAGGCGGCTCGTATATATCCGTGACTTGCTCCTCTAACCGCACCTCCCGTTTCCTCCCACATACACCCCAGTCACCCTAACGCGCTGGCCTGTCCGTGTGCCGTGTCCCTGCACACGAGAGCCTGTGCAGATGCTGCCTCTGCTTCTGGGGAAACATCTCCCCTCCCTCCCCACCCAGCTCCTCTCGTCCTTCAGACGCTGCCCCACGTCTGGGCTCCCCCCCCCGCCCCCCCCTCCCGTCCTCTCAGGGCGTCTTCTGCTCCACCCAAGCCCCTTCCGGAGCTGCTTGGTTCGTGGAGCCAGTCCGCTCTGCGCGGTCACCTCGGTGAGGTCAGTGGTGCAGTCCAGCGCTCTGTCCACACACGCCATCCGCACATGCCAATCGCACATACCAATTGCACACGCTGCTCACACACGCCACCCGTGCACGCCACCTGGGCCCAGACCTGGGTGTCGGATTGACGTCATAGTTGGGTGGCCCCGGTGACAGGCAGGGTCGCTCCCCTCCCAGGTGTCCCTCCGTCCCAAGCAGCTGGCGTTTCTCCGTGGCCTGTCCTGGGGCCTGGGCCGTGACATTGCTGGGCGTCAGCTTCCCCGCTCATCTCAGTGTTGTGACGCACAGGACGGCAGGTGACCGGTGGGAAGGAGGGAGGGGCCGTGTTCGCTGTGGCCCCTCGGCCATGGCCGTCCTCCTGGCCGAGCGGCCACGGGGTTTCCATGGCAGCGCGCCGGCCCGTGGGTGGGGCAGGGCGCCTGGGCTGCCAGTGACACATTTGCAACCGTTTGTGCTGCAGCGTTGGAGCCGAGGCCACGGAAGATGGTTCCCATTATCCTCAGTGGCGTGGACTGAGGTCTGGCCGGTCTGTTCTGATGCCCTGGCCCAGCCTCCGGCGGGCTGCGTGGCCCGGCCCCAGCTGGCTGCGGTCACAGCGCAGGAATGTGGCCGCTGGCGGGAATTCCAGCTCGGCCCCATTTCCCTGTAAGTGATTTATAGGCCCAACTTGAAAAATGCTTGTTGAAATAGGTTGCAGCATTTTAGCTCTCAGCACACAGGGTTCCTCTCACACATATTTCCTTGTTGTAGCTGTTGCCCAAGGCCAGGGAGGGCGGCGGGTTATACACCAGCCACTGGCTTCTATTCCAGGGTCACTAGTCAGCGGACAGCTATGTGACACCGAGGAGGAGGCACCACAACGCGTTGTCCCCAAAGCCACACGGACGCGGCCATTGCCTGTGGGACCGACGGGGCTCAGCGGCGGTGACTCATCCGGGGGGCCGGCCGGCGCTCGCTTCTCCTCCACTCACCCAGAGCTGGAGCCGAAGGAAAGGCGGTCCCGTCCGACCGAGGAGTTCGGTTCCGCCAGGATCCAGTGCGCAGCCTCTGCGGGCATCGTGGGGAGTCCAGAGGCACCCACCCCGGGGACGCCGTGGGGTCATTCTAGCTTCAGAAGTGATGTTATTTCTAGATGGTTCCCCCTTCTTAAAGGGCCAGTAGAAAACATGCACGAGAGACACAAAGCTAGCACACAACCGGGGAGCACAGCGTCTGCTCTCGGTCGCTCGCTTCCTGAGCACAGAGGTCGCCGCTAACACATGTGTAAACTCGCGGGCTTTTCCCAAACATGTGCGCGCACAGGCGTGTACAGACACAGACACGTGCACCGACTGGTTTCAGCCTAATTTCCCACCCAATGGGATTTGGTACTCGGCACGGTCGTCTATCGAATTCACACTCGAGAGGGCCTGGCTGTGGGGCCCCCCGCGCACACTTGGTGCTCCTGTGGCTGTTTCCCAGGATGCTTTCCGACGTGTGACTGCCGAGTCGGTGCCCTCACGCTTGAAGAGCTTTTAGCAAATGTTGCTGAGTTCCTCTCACAGGCTTGGGTCCCCTTGTTCATCTGATGGAGAAGGAGGGAGTGCCTGCAGCGACCGGTGACAATTGCTATTTAAAAGTACTGGTTGCAGGCGCAGGCGCAGGCCCGGCCGGCGGGAGGGGCCAGCACGGAGCGCCCCTTTGAGTTCATGCGGGCGAATCGCCTCCTTCCCCCCGCCCCCCCCCCCCCCCCCCCGCACACACGGCGGCCTCCAGGGGGCTGGGGTCTCAGGCCGCGAGCACACGGACTCCGCTCCATCTCCCGGCCTTTGTAGTCCACTTCCTGTGAATTACTGATCCGCCCTGTCTTTATTCGGATCAACTCCTTCCCATGTCTTAGCGATAATCTTCGTGTTTATGATATTTTGAAAGAAACCTAAGATCTGGGTTTTTTTTTTTATCAGGTTCAGGAGAACTTCCCTAAGAGGGTATGTTCGTTATATTTTCCTACTGTTCCGCGTGGACGTAATCTGTTCGTACATGTTTTAAATTTTACCTGGAACGTCACCGTGTGGCAGCGCCCCGTCACTCCACGTTCCTCGGGGTGCGCAGTGCCGGCTGCCGTGGGAGGGTCTCGGCTGCTGCCTCACACGGCCGTCCCCTCCCTCAGAGCCCGCCGGCTTTCATTGTGCGGCTTCACAACGGTTCTCCTCAACAGCCCCTTTTATACAGTTTTACTTAGTTCTTCCCCCAGAGGGAATGACATTGTGCGGCATTTCAAGTCTCTCTAGGAGCAGGGAGAGGCCCCTGAACCCACCACCAGCCCCTCACCCTCGCCCTCACCTCCGCGTCCAGCCCCCACCTCAGGGAGAGGCCCCCTGAACCCACCACCAGCCCCCTCGCCCTCGCCCTCACCTCCGCGTCCAGCCCCCACCTCAGGGAGAGGCCCCCTGAACCCACCACCAGCCCCCTCGCCCTCGCCCTCACCTCCGCGTCCAGCCCCCACCTCAGGGAGAGGCCCCCTGAACCCACCACCAGCCCCTCACCCTCGCCCTCACCCTCGCCTCCGCGTCCAGCCCCCACCTCAGGGAGAGGCCCCCTGAACCCACCGCCAGCCCCCTCGCCCTTGCCTCCGCGTCCAGCCCCCACCGCCCCCGGTCACTGCAGCCAGTCGAGCGGCGTTCCATCTGTAAGTGTCTCCGAGGCATTTATTACGGAGCTGGTGAGACGTAGCTGACATGGCACGAAACCCGGCCCTTTAACGGTGCGGTGCGGCTGCTCTGACCGTGTTTAACTTTGTGCGACCGTCAGCACTGCCCACGCCAGACACGTGACCCACAGAACCCACACCTGGTGGCAGGCAGCCCCGCGCCCGCCCCGGCCAGCGCTGATCTGGTCTCCGGGACCCGCCTTTCTGGACGTTTCCGTCCGGGACGTGCCCTTGGTGCCGGCGCCGTCACTCAGACCCACCCACGGGGCAGCCGCCTTCCCCATGGCTGGAACACCGCGTGGTACGGGGGCCCCTCTGCTCCTCCCGCTGTAGATGGCTTCTGGGTGACTTCCGCTGTCGGCGACGCTGAGTGGTGGAAGCCACTGTGAAGCTTCACGCACGCGTTTCCGTCGTCCGCACGTCGCGCTCGCGGGTGGATGCCCTAGGAGTGGGCCGCTGGGTCCTGGGTGCTCTGTTTTAACCGCTCGAGGAACCGCCCGACTTTGCGCCCCGCATGCCGCACGAGGTCCCGAGAGCCCCACGGAGCTGCCGGCACTGGTGCCTGCCTGGGTTCCCCGGGAGCCGTTCTGGGGGCGCACAGCGGCAGCCCGTGGCTTCGATGAGCGTCCCCTCACGACGAAGGACGTTGAACACATGTCATGCGTTTGATGGTCCATAGCTCCTTCGGAGAAAGCCTGTCCTATTCCAGTTCTTTGGAGACACAGGCGGGTGTCCCACCCGTTAGTAGAAGGGGGTTCTTTCCTCCAGTGAACGGTCCTGACCGTTCGATGTGACCGTTCGATGTTAATTGCTGGGTGCCCAGTTCCATCCCAGGCTCCTGGGTCCGTCCGTAGGCCACGCCGCGCCCCGTCGTGGTGACCGTAGCTGGGCAGGAAGTGCTGAAGCTGGAGGGGTACCTCCCCACCGGTTCTTGGCTCTGCAGGGCCCCTGGCATCTCCATCTGAGTTTGAGGAGCAGGTTATGGTTTTGTGTCTACAAAGGAAGTTGGGGTTTTGATAGGGATTGCACTGAACCTCGAATTCAATTTGGAAAGGAATGATTAGTGATGATACTGTTTTCTAGTCTGTGAAATGGGGTGTTTTCCTACTTACTTAGTTTTTCCTTTTTGCAAAAAGAAGAATTAGACCTTTAATAAATTAAGACATTAGAATTATTGTTTGTGGCATATATGTTAAATAGACATCTTCCAAAACATCAGTGAAAATGTAGGAAGTGAAACGAGGTATTTATGAACAAAGGTAGGGATATCTGAATGAGAACCACGTCCGTCTCAGAGGGGAAGAGTCACAAAAGCCTGCTGGTCTGCTAGGCTCCCGAGCAGAGGGCCCCAAGCTAAGTGACTCGAAGTAACGGGAACACGCCACCTCAGTTCTGGAGGCTGGACTTCCAGACCAACGGGACCGAGAGCAGGTGACCTTCCTCTGAGGAGGCGGGTTCTGTCCCTCCCCCCGGCGGCGGCGGCGGCGGCTGACGGTCTTGGTGTTGCTTGGCTATGGCAGACTTCCTTGTCGTGTTTCAGCTCTGAGCGAAAGCTTTCAGTCTTTCGTCATGAAAGACGATCTTTTTTCACCAAGAGGTGCGAGCCGTGTCCCCTGCCCTTGGACACGGACGACAGGCGTGCTGTGGGGTCTCCAAGGCCAAGCCAGAGGGGCCCCGGCAGCTCCTTCGTCGTCTGCTAGAATGTTCCCTCGTGGACGCTGAGCCTCCGTGAGAAGCCCCCCGTGCCGAGGGCCTGCGGAGAGGCTGTGCAGGCCCCCCCGCCCTTCTCCCCCCAAGCAGGTGCCCCCCGAGCAGGCGGCTACACCCCTGGGGACCCTCACCGTGCAGCCGGGAGCTGCCGAGTCCCCACCTGGAGCCCCACCCCACCCTCTGAATCATGAAATGAAGAAAAGGGTTATTGTGATGCAACAGTAAGAAGCTGAAAGACCTTTTCTGTTGTCTCGCACGTTCTCGACTTCACGGAGAGGTACTTTCTTAGTCAAGCTCCTTTGCCGTGAGAATCGGTGGTGGCTTTGCCGTCTCTGCCATCACCGTGACTTAGCTTTCCACGTTCACGCTCCCGTCTCTTCACCCGCTTTGTTTTTGGACGTAGAGACGCCGTCGGGCCGGCCAGCCAGGCAGGTTCCTGCACCTTCCTCTGAATCAGACGTGGGCCCAGCCGCTGTCTCTTACGTCTCAGGAGGCACATCCACAGCCTCTCCCTCTGTCTGTCTGTCTGTCTGTCTGTCCCTCTGTCTGTCTGTCTCTCCCTCTGTCTATCTGTCTGTCTGTCTCTCCCTCTGTCTGTCTGTCTGTCTCTCCCTCTGTCTCTCTGTCTGTCTGTCTCTCCCTCTGTCTTTCTCTCTCTCCCTCTGTCTCTCTGTCTGTCTGTCTCTCCCTCTGTCTTTCTCTCTCTCCCCCTGTCTGTCTGTCTGTCTGTCTCTCCCTCTGTCTTTCTCTCTCTCCCTCTGTCTGTCTGTCTGTCTGTCTCTCCCTCTGTCTTTCTCTCTCTGGAGAGACTCACGAGCAGCAGCGCCCTGATGATGAGCAGGTGACCTTTAACGACGGGTGCTTGCCGGGACCCCGAGAATACGCTGCATCACGTAACACGCGAGATCAAGGCTGACGAGGTTTGAGATATGCTTGGCTGTCCCGTGGTCATTGTCACACGGGAAGCCGCGTGCCACGTGCTGACCCACAGGGAGCGCGGCAGCCGGCACACGCCCTTCCTGGCGGTCTCACGGGGAGCAGGAGGGAAAGGAGCCTGAGTCACCGGCTTCCACAGAAGCCTTGGGGGACGGAAACGGTAGCATGAGGCTCCCTCCGCAACCCGCCAGCAGTGCGAACGCTCCCCACATGGCAGGGTGGGCAGGGCCTTCAGAGGGTCAGGCGCTTCGTCACAGACTCCGCGTCTTCCCCTCGCCGCTCAGCCATTTTCACATCCTACCCTGATACCCGCCCTCTAACCTACTTTAACCCACTACGAACATTTTATTTTTATATCAAACAATTTTAAGGAAGGAAAAAGGCTTCACATTTTTAGACTCAGTTTTATTGCTAATTTGTTTTTATATTTCTTTTTTAAAATTTTATCTTTATTGTTTAAAGTATTACAGATGTTCCCTTTTCCCATTGACCCCCTCCCCACTGCCTGCCCCCCCCCAGGCCTTCACCCCCCTGCTGTCTGTGTCCGTGGGTGATGGGTAGATGCACACACGTTCTTTGGTTGATCTCCCCCGCCCCCCCGCCCTGCCCTCTGAGATCCTCAGTCTGTTGCATGTTTTTATGTCTCTGGATCTATTTTGTTTGTCCATTGATTTTGTTCATTAGATCCCACACATGAGTGAGATCATGTGACACTTGTCTTTCTCTGACTGGCTTATTTCACTTAGCACAATACTCTCCAGGCCCCTCCAAGCTGTCTCAGAGGGTGAGAGATCCTTCTTCTTTACTGCTGCGTAGTGTTCCACGGCCTTTTATCCACTCGTCTATGATGGGCACTTGGGCTGTGTCCAGATCTTAGCTACTGTACATTGTGCTGCTGTGAGCACAGGGGTGCATACAGTCTTCTGATTGGTGCTTTGGGTTTCTTAGGATATAGTCCTAAAAGTGGGATCTCTGGGTCGGATGGCAGTTCCATATTTAGTTTTTTGAGGAAACTCCACAGTGTTCCACAGTGGCTGCACCGGTCTGCATTCCCACCAGCAGTGCACGAGGGCTCCTTTTCTCCGCGTCCTCGCCAACACTTGTTGCTTTATTGATGGCAGCCGTTGTGACCGCCGTGAGGCATGTTGCTAACATTTTAGACCTGCATTTTGTCTCAGTTACTAGGAGGCCTTCCCTGTAACGGCTTAGGTGCTCCGCTTGCTACACCAGGGACGTCCTTAAGAATAGGTTGTTTGGCCTTTAATTTTAGGGCTTTTGGCTGAAAACTTGTGTTCACTGGATCGATACGGGTTTAAAATGATGGGAGGGAAGTTCAAAGACTAGCGTGTCATTGAGAATCGGTCTTTCCCTCACGCGGCTGTGGGGATGCTGGACAGGCCCAGGAAATTACCGCAGAAATAAACAGCGTGAGCAGCCACGTGCCGACAGGACCCCGAGGCACGAAGTGAACTCTCATCTACCTTCCACCCAAAGGAGCGGGAAGCCAGCAGCCGCGGCGACGGGGAGGCCCCGGGAGTCTAGAAAGAACCCTGTTCCCCGAACCCGCGCCCGGTGCGTCCCGGAACTCTTCACCGCGGGAGGCCACCGTCTGTCCTGGGCCGGAGGGTCGTCCCCCAGCGGAGCGTCTGGCTGCTCCCAGAGTCCTCCCCGGCACCGGCGCTGCCCAGGCCCGATGGAGCCAGTGCTTTCGTCACATTGCTGTGACCGCTGGTCACGCGGCCCTAGCTGTCCGAGGTGCGCAGCCCGGCCAGGCCGCCCGCTGTGCGTCGGGAGCGGCTCCATCGGGGTGGCTGAGAAAGCTGCTCGTCGGAGTCGGACCCCTGGACTCGGGTGAACGGCACCTTGGTCCTCCGGGGTGTGGGTGGATGGAGGCAGGGGTGCAGGAGGGGACCCCCGGACAGCGGGGACAGCGGAGTCAGCGCCGGAGTGGGTGTGGACGCCGCCCCGAGTCCCACACACCCACCTCCCACTGGGCGAGCACAGCCCACGTCGCCTCGGGCCCGGAGTTCCTCTGTGGGTGTGGGTGTGGGTGTGGGTGTGGGTGTGCGGCCTGGGCGGTCCTGCGCTCCTGCACCTGGACGTCCCGGGGAGGGAGCACCGCCTGGGTCCCCGCTGGGCGCTGAGTCACCGCCCGTCAGTCCACCCGGCAGAACCCGGGCCGGAGTTACTGGAACCGCCACGGCGGGAAGCCAGAGGCGACCACAAAGCGTTTCCACGTGTGGGACCGGGCAGCGCGGCGAGTGGAATGTTTACCCTGGATCCGGCGGGAGGAGCGGAATTCGTGGAAGTCGGGGCGCTCGGCGGGGCTGCTCCGGGGCCATCTGGGGAGCAGAGCTGCTCGGCCCGAAGCTCCCAGGCTGAGCGCAGCCGGCGCTCGCTCTGATCCGAGGGAACGGCCTCAGCGTTTCTCCCCGGGAGCCAGCGAGCCGGGCAGCGGTGCCCGCGGCGCCTCCCCACCCGCCTCTGCCCCCGGACGTCTTCACGTGGAACCTTCCAGGCTCTCAGTCCAAAGTAGCCCCCCCTCCCCTGTGGGTGTGGCTCCCGGAGGGCCCTGCACGAGGGTCCCGCCTGGCCCAGCAGCAAGGAGTGTGTGTGTGTGTGGGGGGGAGGGGGGGGCAGAGGCGGGGTCCTGTCCAGGCAGAGGTGGGGACCCGGGTCCTGTCCGGCGGCACCTCCGGCACCGGCTCCCCGTCTCGCCTCAGCGGGAGCCTCAGGACGTGAAGCAGCCGGGCTTGTCCCGGGGATCACCTCCGTCCCCCTTGAGGTCAGGTGGCCTGAGCGAGATCACGTGTCCACAGGAGCAGATACCGGGAAATGATGGAGGATTTGATGAAAGGAAATGAAAAACATAACAAGGGCGTTGAAATGCCTCAGGGGCAGGCACTTAAAGGGCCGGGACAGGGATCTCCCTTTAGCTTCAACCCGACCCGATGTGGGAGCAACTCCTGCAAGAGGGGGACGAGGCAGAGGCCGGGGACACCCCACACCACGCCCCGCGGCCACGGCTTTACTGGAGGGACGGCTGTGGCCTGGCTTTGCTCTTCTGGCTCGTTCCCCGGGCCCGGCCCTCACCCTCCGCTGGGCACCCAGAGCCCCACCCAAGTCCACCAGGCGTCCAGGCAGGCTCAGCCCCCCGCAGAGCCCCACCCTGTCCCCCGCCCTGTGCTCCCCGCCCCTTCCTGACCCTCTGAGTGCGCATCTCCTCCCATTCCAGTCAAAGCAGGGTCCCCCGCTCCGGTTGTGGGGTGGAGGGTGAGTCCCTGCAGGAGGTGCACTGCCCGCCAGGCCCCCACAGCCGGTGCAGGCGACCCTCCGTCCTCCCAGGCCCCGCGCAGGTGCCGGTGCTTCAGCCCATTTTGTAGATAGAAACGCCAAAGCCGGGGAGGCTGCCTGAGCCAGGAGGTGCCCCCGCCCTGGGGCCCTGGGCGCTCTGCACAAGGAGCGAGGACAGTTTGGGTCCCGAGCAGCCTTCACTCGAGAGAGGGCAGCTGCTCCAGCCACTCAGTCCTGTCAGCCCGAAGGCAGCGCTCAGAGGATGAGGAGATGGCCTCAGCTCGGGGGGCGCTGAGAAGTGGGGGGCTGGCGTGGCTGTGGGGGAGATTACCAGGGAGCAGTGACGGGCGCCGTTAACGAGGGTGGCACCTGTGTGGTTAGAACTCACAAGTCCGCTGCATAGACAACCTGGGCACCGCCTGGGCACCGCCCAGCTCACGGCCCTCCGCTCCCGTCTTGTGCCCTGACCAGGAGCCGGCAGGACCTCTTGGTGCCCAGTTCACCGCGAAACCAACGGCGCCCCGTCCCGTCTGCCGCGCGGCGTCTCCTGGCTCCAAGCGGACCTGTTTTGTGTCCCTGTGTCTCTCGGGGCTCCCCCCCCCGCCTCCCCGTGGCCCATGGGGCTCCATCCCCACGCGCCCCCCCTCTCCACTGTCACAGATACACCCAGGGCGTGAGGCCCTGAGGGTAAAGGTCAGATTCATAGACCGGGTCAAAGGAAACGGGGAAGGAGAGCTAATGCCTTTGTCCGGAGGGCTATGTGGGTCCCCTTCTCCGGGTGGCTCAGGGTGTGGGACAGACAAGCCCCCCTCTTGGACACGGGGCGGGGGGGGGGGGGCATTGTTGCCTCTGACGCAGGCCAAGTAAAGAACATTCTTAAAGCAGCTTTGCCCCGTCATGAGGGTCAGGGTCTCGGGGGACCTGCAGGTGCACAGCCCGCCTCGTGCTAATGCTGACCCACCTGCACCCCCAGCAGGGCGGCTGTGCCCGGGGCCCTCCTGCATCCCCCCCCACTCCTCCCAGTAGGGCGGCTGTGCCTGGGGCTCTCCTGCACCCCCACTCCCCCCTGCACCCCCTCTGCTCCCAGCAGGGCAGCTGTGCCCGGGGCCCTCCTGCACCCCCCTCCAGCAGGGCGGCTGTGCCCGGGGGCCCTCCTGGACCCCGCAGGGCGGGACTCAGCCACCAGCCCGGGGTCCTCAGAAGCCTGGTCAGGGACAAGCACTGACCCCCGTGCCCGGGGCCAGCTCCCCGGGCCACAGTGTTGCTGACGCGGTGCCATCCTGGCCAGGGCACAGCTTGGTCCCAGGCCCCTGAGGCTCTCGTCTCCGCATGCAGGGGCTGTGGGTTGGTGCCACAGCGCACTCAGGCCCCTGGCCGAGGTCCAAGGCTGCTTAGTCGAACACCCGCGCCTCCAAGGGGTACAAGGGAGGGCTGCTTCCTTCACAGTGCTGCTCCCGGCCCTGTCCCCCCAAACCCAGCCCTCTAACCCCCAACTCGGTCCTCCTGTGGGCCCCCCCCCCTCCCCGACCTCTGACGGAGCTCCCTGCGGCCTGGGCATGCTCACCAGGTCCTCCTGCCCCTGAGCTGAAGGGCTGGGGGCCTAGGACCTGCTCAGCTGCCCCGGAAGGAGGTGGGGGGGGCAGCGGGGTGGGCAGGACTGGCTGGGGAGGGGACTGAACCCACAGGAGGGCGGGCACCCGTGACCTGGGAAGGCCCGGTGCTGCCCTGAGCCCGCGGTGGCTCACCGCGGAGACCTGGGGTGGAACTGGCCCTGGGGACGCTCTGGGCGTGGGAGGCGGGCACGGCCGAGGGGCGGGCAGGTCTGTGCCGGCTGCTTGATGCAGCTTGGTCTGTGTCGCCGACCGGTGGTCCGTGAGGTCCGAAGGGCTGACGACCGCTGTTCTAGACCATTAACACGGGGGACGTGCCCGCAGCCCCCTCCCCTCACGGCCTCCCAGTGACGGAGGCCGAGCTCACGGTCTCTCCTCCTCCACAGCTCGTCACCGCCACCCTGGACGGCAAGCTCCAGCTGTTTGTAGCCGAGTGACGCTGCCCTGTGCCGCCGGGCCCCGACGTGCGGATGGGGCGGGGCCGCGGGCTCAGGGCCCGGCTGGTGCTGCTGCGTCTGTGCCCACGGCCCCGGTTCTGCTTCTCACGGGACCCACGGACCCCCGGTGCTGCCCTTCCACGCAGCTGATGTTCCCCAATAAATAGCCTTGTATTTGCTCACAACCGAGACTCTGCAGAGGGAGAGTGAGAATGAGAGAGAGGGATTGTGAGAGTGAGAGAGAGAGATTGTGAGAGTGAGGGAGTGAGAGTGAGAGAGAGGGAGTGAGAGAGAGTAAGAGAGAGTGAGAGTGAGGAGGGAGTGAGAGAGTGAGAATGAGAGAGTAAGAGAGTAAGAGAGTGAGAATGAGAGTGAATGAGAGAGAGAGAGAGAGAGAGAGTGAGAATGAGAGAGTAAGAGAGTGAGAATGAGTGAGAGAGAGAGAGAGAGAGAGAGAGAGTGAGAGTGAGGAGGGAGTGAGAGAGAGAGTGAGAATGAGAGAGTAAGAGAGTGAGAGAGTGAATGAGAGAGAGAGAGAGAGAGAGAGAGGAGGGAGTGAGAGCGAGACAGAGACAGGTGGAACGGGAGGGTCTCCCTTCGCGGTGGTGAGGACGAGGTGCCAGCCCTGACCACCCCGCGTTCTGCTGGGGCACCGGCCTCTCCGTGGCCCCCGTGTCTGCAAGGTTTGCTCTGGGCCTTCCGCCCACGGTGCTGGCAGAGCCAGTGCGGAGGCCCCTCCTCAGACACCGTGGTTTCCAGGGAACCGCACACGGCCCGCCTCTGAAGGTGCTCGTCTCCAGGATGCTTCTAGAACAACCCCGACCCGTGTCTGACACCTCTGCGGCGGCCTGGCCTCACCCGGGAGGCCCAGTGTCACCCACCCATCTGGGGACCCAGGGGCTCCTGTCCCCCTGGCCCCTCCCCCCCACCCCGCCCTTGGGTGCGCCTGCCATCCCTGCCCAGGAGACACCACAGCTCCCGCCCGGCTCCTGGTCGTCACACACACCGTAGTGCACACACTTTTCCTGTGAAGTTTGTGAGAAGTAAAATTCAGAATAACTCATTTTTTTTTCTAAGATTAAAAGTTACCCAAACATTTTTATTCACTTACAATATTCCATTTATAAACATTTTAACCTTTTTTAATATTCCACGTGTAAACATTGTTTCCCACTTATAAATTTCCCCTTGGAAAACCCATGTGAAGGCATTCGTTCCACATACAGAATTCACGGGCGGGCGAATCGGGCCTCCGGGTGGAGCGGGAATGGGCAGGCCGCACCAGAGTGATGGGGACCTCGATGAGAGAGGCCCCACGGGCTGCTTCTGGGCGGGGATGGGGATGGGGATGGGGATGGGGTGGGGAGGGCGCAGAGTCCGGGTGGCCCGGGCTGTGGGAGATATCGGGGGTCTCCACCAGTGTCAGTCCGTGGGGCGCAAGGTTTCACGTGATTTCTCGTGTCCTCCGCCACCTGCTGGGGCCCCGGGGAGGGGTGGGGGGCGCGGTTCAGCGGCTTGCTCACCCCCAAACTGGCCTCTGAGCAGACGTGGGGTTCCCTCCGCTGAGCTATTTATAGGCACCTTTACGGGGACCCTGGGCTGGGCCCCAGGCCTGAACCAGCGTTCGTCTAAGACACGACCTCAGTCCTGCTGACCCGGAACAGTACCCAGGAAACGTGCCTGTCCCGGTCGGTGTCCCGGTCGGTGTCCCGGTCGGTGTCCCGGTCGGTGTCCCGGTCGGTGTCCCGGTCGGTCGGTCCCCGCCTCCGCGTGTCCGCGGGGAGCGGGAAGCCGGTCCGGAGGCGGAGCTCAGAGCAGCGCCACGGAGATGGAGTCGGACCCGCAGGGGCAGGAAGCCCTTGTCCGGCGTTTGCAGAACCGCGTACGTTTTGGGGTGTTTCATCCATTTTTGTTTGTTTCCAGGTATTTCACCGTTTTCCTTTGGGCTCCTCCCTGGGGAGATGGCAGGTCAGGCTCGTCTCTGTGAGGCCCGCTGCCTCGGGCGGGGGCCTTGGGGTGACGTGACCGCAGATTTGCTGACTCGCGTCGTGACCGGGCAGGGTCTGTCCGGGGAAGGTTGTGCCCCTGCGGCAGGCGCCGTCCCTGGGGCTGCTCTGGTGTCTGTCTGTCTGGTCGGCGCTGTGTCCGCGCTGGGCCCACGGAGGACCCGCCCACGGAGGAGAACCCGCCCACGGGGGAGGACCCGCCCACGGGGGAGGAGCCGCCCATGGGGGAGACCCGCCCACGGGGGAGAACCCGCCCACGGGGGAGAACCCGCCCACGGAGGAGGACCCGCCCACAGAGGAGGACCCGCCCACGGAGGAGGAGGAGCCGCCCACGGAGGAGGACCCGCCCACGGAGGAGGACCCGCCCACGGGGGAGACCCGCCCACGGAGGAGAACCCGCCCACGGGGGAGAACCCGCCCACGGGGGAGGACCCGCCCACGGGGGAGGACCCGCCCACGGAGGAGAACCCGCCCACAGAGGAGGACCCGCCCTCGGAGGAGAGCCGCCCACAGAGGAGGACCCGCCCACGGAGGAGGACCCGCCCACGGAGGAGGACCCGCCCACGGGGGAGAACCCGCCCACGGAGGAGAACCCGCCCACGGGGGAGACCCGCCCACGGGGGAGGAGGAGCCGCCCACGGAGGAGGACCCGCCCACGGAGGAGGACCCGCCCACGGGGGAGACCCGCCCACGGAGGAGACCCGCCCACGGGGGAGACCCGCCCACGGAGGAGACCCGCCCACGGAGGAGACCCGCCCACGGGGGAGAGCCGCCCACGGGGGAGGAGGAGCCGCCCACGGAGGAGGACCCGCCCACGGAGGAGGACCCGCCCACGGGGGAGACCCGCCCACGGAGGAGAACCCGCCCACGGGGGAGAGCCGCCCACGGGGGAGAGCCGCCCCGGTGCACCAGGACGCAGAGGGCCGCGCTCCGCCACGGGTGCAGGTGAGCTAAGCGAGTGGTCGGCGCCGAGCGGTGTTTCATGTCGCATTTAACGAGCGGCGCCGGCACCCACCACCCGGGAACCGCGTGGTCAGACGAGGAGACGTGTCACCCCGTCAAGTGGCAAACCTTTCCCGTCCGCGGAGCTCACGCCACGGCAGGCAGCGTCCCCTTCTCTCCGGTTCGACGCCCAAGGGGGCGCATCGTTTCCTCTTGAGAGAAGCTGTCCCGGCGCCAGGGGAGACGCACTGGCCGCCGACGGGGAGCGAGCGCTCAGCCAACCGCACGGGAAACTCATCCGGGACGATTTTACACCCAAGTCGGTGGCCTCCTTTGCAGCCAAGTCAGAAGCAGGGTCGGGGGTGAGGTTGAGGGTCGGGGGTGAGGGTTGGGGATGAGGGTGAGGGTGAGGGGTGAGGGTGAGGGGTGAGGGTCAGGGGTGAGGGTGAGGGTGAGGGTGAGGGTCAGGGGTGAGGGTGAGGGTGAGGGTTGGGGTGAGGGTGAGGGTCAGGGCGTGTTGCTGGTGCTGTTCCGTGGAAAACACAAGGGAGTCTGTCCCAGCTGCTGCTGCTGAAACTCCTGAGTGGCCGGGACCCAGCCAGGGCAGGTGCACCACCTCCTGGGGTTTCTCGCCCCGGGACCTGCTTGTATGCGTCGCAGCCGTCCTCGGGGCCTGTGGTCGGTTTAATGGAGAATGCCAAGCACACGGTTCCATCCGCGGACCCTTCAGGTCCCAGTCTCCCTGGGATTGTTACACTGTGATCGCCGTGAATGAGCGGAAATAAACCCTTAAAGTCACGTGGGCGCTTCTGCCGTCGCTTTGAGTTCTTCCGAGACTCAACGCGCTCACGGTTTACGCCTGTCATGCCAGGTCCTGTGTTAAAATGAGCATGCATGCATCATACGTGAGGTGTGAGCCGTAGGCCCGCGCAGCCTGTGTGGCCAATGTCACAACAAACACAAGTGAAGACAAATTCTCCACGTTAAGAATTCCAGCCGCCCGACAGCATGACGCCAACGGGCCGTGGGGATGGAGGAGGAGGAGGAGGAGGGAGGGGGAGGGAAAGGGGGAGGTGGAGGAGGACGGGGAGGGGGAAGATGAAGAGGAGGGGGAGGAGGAGGAAGAGGACAGGAAGGGGGAGGAGGGGGAAGGGGAGGAGGGGGAGGAGGGGGAAGGGGAGGAGGGGGAAGAGGGGGAAGGGGAGGAGGGTGAGGAGGGAGAAGGGGAGGAGGGGGAGGAGGGGGAAGGGGGAGGGGGAGAGGGGAGGGAGGAGGAGGGGGAGGGAGGAGGAGGGGGAGGGAGGGGGAGGAGGGGGAGGAGGAGGAGGAGGGGAAGGAGGAGGGGGGAGGAGGAGGAGGGGGGAGGAGGGAGGATGGAGGAGGTGGGAGGGGGAGAAGGGAGGAAGGAGAGGAGGGGGAGGAGGGAGAGGGGGAGGGGGAGGAGGAGGGGAAGGAGGAGGGGGGAGGAGGGGGAGGGGGAGGGGGAGGAGGAGGGGAAGGAGGAGGGGGGAGGAGGGAGGATGGAGGAGGATGGAGGGGGAGGAGGGGGAGGGGGAGGGGGAGGAGGAAGGGAAGGAGGAGGGGGGAGGAGGGGGAGGGAGGAGGAGGAGGGAGGAGGAAGAGGTAGGGGAGGGAGGAGGGGGGGAGGGAGGAGGAGGGAGGGGGAGGAGAGAGGTGGTCAGCTCCCAGGTGGACCAGCGGGCTGATTTCTCCCAGGGGCTGTTCTGCGTGCTCACCGCCTGTACCAACCCCAGAGGCCGCAGTTAGTCTGTAAGCATGCATGTTTGTGTGTGTGTGCATGTGTTTGCACATGCATGTGTGTGCCCACGTGTGTGAACTTATGTGTGTCCCTGTGTGTGCATGTGTGAGCATGTATGTCCGTGTGTGTGCGTGAGTGAAGAAATTCTCGAAAATGAATACTTACAGCAAAACATATTCTGAACAAAAAAGTGAAAGAGAACCAAGATTTTTTAACATCCTGACAGAAGACCAAGTGATTAAAAACAGATTCCAGAAATCTGGCCGCTGCGCTGCAGCTATAAATTCTAGGAGATAAAAGAATGACAATCAGATAATGAGAGAAAACGGCTCCGACCGGCTGGCTTCCGCCGCGTCCAGGTGAAGACAGCAGACAAATTGCCCGTGTCCGCCGCCCGGGAGGCCCTGGAGGGAACCTGCCTCCTGCGGTGGGGGGGGGGGGGGGCGGGCGGAGCGCGCAGACCCTGGAGGCCTGCACCTGCTCCACGGGCTGGGGCTGGCGGGCCTGACGCACGGGGGCTGGGAGCTCAGGTCTCAGCCGCTGTCTCCCAGCTCCTCTCGGTCAGGGGGTCAGGGGACCGTCCTCCGTCCTCCGGGGAGTCCTGTGGCCCCAGGCTGGACGCTCACCTGTGCCCCGCCCCGCGGCCCGCCCTCCCTCGCATGGCAAGCTCTGCTGGGGCTGAGAAACGCTCCTCTGCTGGTCAGGTGGGTGTCACGGACCGAGGGGAGGGGGTTCCACTGGGGGCGCAGAGTTATTGTCTCACTGGCTGTTGGGGGAGAAGCTGGGGGGTAGGGGTGCCCTGCAGGTGGCCCTGGGGCCGAGGGAGGCCCAGGTGGGAATCAGAGGCAGGTGGGGCCAGGAGGGAAGGTCCCTGAGGGCTGGGCTTCCGCAGTGGGAGGAGTTCTGAGGAGGAGGCAGGGCAGGGGGAAGAGAGGGGGGAGGGGGGAGGGGGAGAGGGGAGGGGGAAGAGAGAGTGGAGGGGGAGGGGGAGAGGGCAGGGGGAAGAGAGGGTGGAGGGGGAGGGGGAGAGGGCAGGGGGAAGAGAGGGAGGAGGGGGAGGGGGCAGGGGAGAGGCCTCTGCTGTTGGTGGACACGTTGGGGAGCCTGTGAGACCTTGGGGAGCGGCCCGACGGTGGGACTGACGCCTCCAGCAGAGATCACCGACCGGGGGGCTGGGGCTGTGCTGACTCCCCTCCGAGGCGGCTGCTCGCACGCACCCCGTCCCGCCCCGAGACTCCCGGTCCCACAGGGTCATGGGCGCGAACAGAAAAGGGGGGAAAGGGGCGTTTTGAGAGAACAGGAGACTTCTGGGGAGAGAGCACAGGACGTTCAGGCCTGTGGCGCCGAGTGGCGTGCGAAGGGCAGGGCGGCCTGTGCCTTACCCGAGCCGGGACTCGGGAAGAAGATGTTTGGATCTCAAGTCAGCGCTCGGAGAGCAAGCGCTTTGGAACCCGCCCGGCGATGCTGACAGAACCGTCAGAATCAGCGCCAGGCTGTTGGGTGGAAAAGGACGAGAACATCAGTGAGTGGTGACATCAGCGGGAAGCCACGTGGGGAGGAGACAGATGGAAAACACAATTGTATCTGCGTGGTGATCCCACGTGGTGTGGGAAGACAGTCTGCCTGGAATGTGAGACGTGGGGATGAATGGGCCGCGGGTGTGTAATCTCCGAGGAGGCGCTTGGATGCTGTGGGACTTGCTGGCTGAGGAGTTTTCGGACAGAAGGTATTAGTGAAACATAAGAAAATGGGGGGAAAGCCATTTTGATTTAAAACGCCTCCCTGGTCCCAGGAGGACGATGTTCCAGGCCCCAGTGGGGTGAGCAGACGCCGTGCTGGGTGACTTCATTGGAGGGTCGCCCCTGGCAGCGCCCGGGGGTGGGTGTGCTCAGAGCAGAGCCTTCTCAGCAAAACCGTCCGTCTGTCCACGTTCTCCTCACCACGAACACAGCCGCTCCTGCTGTGACCGGACCACGGAGCCGCCTCTGGGGTTTCGGAGAGAAAAGAGGCGTCAAGTTCAGAGGCAAAGCTTGGTGCACATTCTGAAGCTGGGTGATGAGTGACGCCCTGGAACCTCACAGGCCTGGCGGCTGTGGGGCAGGAGGCGCGGTGTGTATGCCGGCAGGAGGCCCTCGGACCCGGGAGGCCGCTCGGACCCGGGAAGCCCTCGGACCCGGGAGGCTGCTCGGACCCGGGAGGCCCTCGGACCCGGGAGGCCGCTCGGACCCGGGAGGCCACCTGGACCCGGGAGGCCGCTCGAGCGTTTCCCTAAGGGCTGCACCAGTCATGCCTTTAAAGGGGCACCCAGCCTGGAGGCAGCCAGCTCCCACTTCTCCTGCTTAGATGAGGGAGGGGGCCCCCATTTCTCCGCCCCCCAGACCTCCCACCCCCGCCAAGCTCTGTCTCCAGCACTGTGTGTGTGTGTGTGTGTGTGTGTGTGTGTGTGTGTGTTTCATTAATCCTCACCAGAGGACATTTTTCTACTGAGTTTTAGAGAGAGTGGAAAAGGGCGTGGGGAGAGAAACATCGATGTGGGAGAGGAACATCAATTGGTTGCCTCCCCCATGCACCCTGACCTGGCCAGGGATCAACCTGCAACCCAGGTACGTGCTCTTGATTGGGACTCGAACCCGAGACCCTTGGGCGCGGGGCCAGTGCTCTGACCATGGGGCAGCCCGGCCAGGGCGACCCTCTGGTTCTTAACCAGTCTGTGGTCCACACTCAGACAGAAGCTCCCTGTGACTCCCAGCTGGGAAAGGGAGAGACTGAGCAAATAACGGGAAGAAGGCCCCCCTCCGTGGCCGCCCGTGGTCTCCACGCACCGGGTCCAGGGGGACGCGACCGCCTTCTAGCGATGGAAACGCGCTCGCAATCTCCAGGAAGCAGATGCCGGGCGGCGCGGACAACGTTAAAGTAGCAAAAGGGGTAAAGCGGGTTCGTGACATTCAGAGCTCCTGTCCCTCGAACAGCAGCACCGAGAAGGGCGGAGTCGAGCCCCTCGGGAAGGCCACGCGCTGTAATGCAGGCACTTGGCCCGCGGGCGCCCGGAGCTGCTGGGGTGCGAGGACGGCCCGTCCTGGTTCGTCCACGGTGAGAGACGCCGCCCTCCACCACCTGCGGACAGGGACCCGGGAGAAGCCAGCGTCGGGAGGTGCGGCCGGAGCTCCCTGGTCACGGAGGGAATCGGCGGGGCAGCTCCCAGCCGTTCTCAGCGAGCTCCGTGCCGCCCGTGACCCGCCGTCGTGCTGGCGGTGAAACTGCGCCGCAGGCCATCCATGCGAAGGCACTGCCGTCGGGGTGGGGGTGGGGGTGGGGGTGGGGGAGCTGGGCCGGGAGCCGTCGCCCGGGCCGCCCCAGTGTGTGGGGAAGATGCGCAGCTCGCGTCCCGGTGATTTTGCGAGGACGTTTGTTCATCTGGGGACGGTGACGGGAAGGGCTGAGGGTGGGAGAGGCACCCGGAGGGAGAGTCAGAGAAGGGCCCTTGGTGGCAGCTCGGGCTGAGCCAGAGGAGTGGTCCGGCCCTACCCTGCCTTCCGCTCCGTCTCCCATGTGGGCGGGCGGGGCCCCTCGATGGAGGGTCCGGCCTTGGTGTCCACTCTGGTTTCTGTGCGAGGAACACTGCTGTCCAGAGCCGCGTGGGGAGGTGCCTGCACACGGCCCTGACCACGCATGTGAGTGCGGGAGCTGTGGCTGTACACAGGAAAGACATCTGCTCCACGGAAAATCCATTCTGACTCTGCCACTGCCAGCGCCCCATTCCTCCTCACTCCCCGCCCCCCGCTGACCATTAGGGTCCTGGTCCCGAGACAAAAGCCTGTAACACATGGACCCCAAGGTGGGCGGCGGATGCCAGGAAGCCGCGTGGGCCTCGCCTGCCTCTGCTTGTTTCCAGGTCGGAACCGGGTCCAAGCCCCACGGAAAGCTGAGACCTTGGAGAGACGGTTTCCTACAGCAGATGCGTTTTCACTGTCAGGGGCCGCGTGTGGCCAAGGGAGCGTTGGCTGGGACTCCGGTGTGCACTGTGCAGCCGTGTTCAGCCGTGTGCAGCCATGTGCAACCCTGTGCACTGTGCAGCCGTGTGCAGCTTGGTGCAGCCGTGTGCAGCTTGGTGCATCTGTGTGCAGCTGTGTGCAGCCCTGTGGGGCTGTGTGGACGGCTCCCGGCCCAGCTCCCCCACCCCCACCCGCACCCCACCCCCACACGGCTGGTTCGCACAGTTGGACTCTCCACAGGAAGCCACACGCGCGTGGCTGCCACAGGCTGACGTGGCCAGGCCCCGCGGTTACCTGTCCACGGGGCTGCTCCACCTCCAGGCGGCGAATCTCTTACTGACGGCCAGTCACACGGCCCTGATGATGTCGAAGGTCGTGAAGTGGCCTCTGTCCTTGAGAAGCGACCTTCCTCCTGTGCCCTTCCACAGGGTCAGGGGTCAAAGGGTGAAATTAAGCAAAAAAGGGTAGAAAAGGGCTGCACGGACCACGGTTCCCCTCACCCTGGACGTGCACGTGGCGCGTGCGGCCGGCAGAGTCGGCCTTAAACTGACCACCCAGCGGCCACTCATTCTGGCCGACCACCCTCCCCGCACGCGTGGGTCCAGTTCTCAGCTGCTCGGCCTCCCCCTGCCCCTCCCTCGCAGAGCGTCCACGTGCCGGGCTGGTGCCCGCGGCCGGGCAGCCCTTGCCGGCTCAGTTCCTCCCGTCGGTTGCCTCCCGTGCTCGGGAGCCTCCATGGGCCGAGTTCCGACAGAATGGTCTTGCCGATACTTTCAAAACTCCCCCATCGTCTGTAGATCTCATTTCCAAATGTGACACCGTGAGCCCCAGTCAGTGGCCCGGGCGGCCTGGCCCGGCTCCTGACCTCACCCCCGGCAGAGACACCCACTTCATTTCTCTGGGAATTGGCCACGTGGACTCATTGCTTTACGTGATAAAAACGGAGCGTCTTGGGTTAAAGTAATGAAAGCTGCTAACACGCAGATCGGCTGGCCAGCGGCCGCGGCCAGCGTTGTGTGGGGAGAGCCCGATGGTCTCAGATCACAAGCCCGAGCGAGAGGGGAAGGTGCAGGCCTCACCGTGGGCCCCCCGCCCGCCTGCGGGGAAGGGGACGCTGGGGAGCCCGGTGCAGCCTCTTCACCCGCCCGTCCCGGGGCCGTGACCAGGAGGGCGTGCCCTGGAGACCCAGCCTGTCATGTCACCCCTGAGCTGGAGGCCACAGCTCCGCCGGGAGCCGACGGGCGGTGAGTGCAGCCCCTGGCTCGACAGGCGGGCGCTGCCGCTCACCAGCCCTCCCGACGGGGATCCCGGCCTTTCGTGGACGGAGGGTGCCCGACCCACTGAGCCACACCGCCGTGCGATGGCCGTTATCCTGATTGTGGCGAGGGCTTTACAGGTAACTTGTCAAAACGCATCAAATGGACACTTGACATAGGGGCCCCGGGCTCGTCGCTCATCATTTACGTCAGTTACACCTCCATTCAGGTTTCACGGCGAAACAAGCTAAAGATGACAAGTTGTGCAGTTCAGCTTACGGAGAGTCTCTGACCCAGCGTCCTTGGGACTTGGAGTGAATTTAGGTTGAACCCCAGCTCTAGAAATCCGCTCTCTCTGCCCCTCAGAGACCTAGCCCTTCTCCGGATAACCAGCACCCGCCCAGGCAGCAGCAGACGGTAGCCGACCCCAGACCCGGTGCCCGTAACCTGCGCACTGGCCGCCGGGAGCCGCGGTGTTCAGAGCACACGCCCCGTATCGGCCGCCTCGAGAGTGACCGTTGTTTTCTCCCTGGACGGCCAGCTCCGGTTCACGCGTCTGTGGGCCGTGCGTGAGGCGGGCAGACCCCAAAGCAAACACGGGCTCCGGCCTGTGGTGGCGGGTGCCTCGGTGTCGGCCGGGCCAGGCGGCGGGCGGGTGAGGGCCGCGGGCACGGGGCCGGGGGCCGGGAGCGCTCCCACCTCGGTTGTGGAGACGGAGGTGCACCCGTTGGTCCGAAGCTGTCCAGTGGGCCCTGAGGTGTCAGCACGTGCCGAGCATCGCTGACACCGCCCCAAGTTGAGGAGAAGCAGCGAGTTGGGTCCCGGACGGCGGCCCAGGGCTGAGGCACGAGAGGGACTCTGTGGGGATCCCGCGGAGATGAGCGTGCAGTGAGCGTACCGGGTCCCGTTGTGGTACCTCCCGGGAAGGGTTGGTCCGGGGGCAGTTCCCGGGGACTCGGAAATGCAGCTGCCTCAGGTCCGTGTTTACGCGATTTCTGAAAACGCGGAGTCCCTTTTTTTCACGTAAGAAAACCCCCTTGGAGATGGTGTGGCTGGGAGGGCGGGCGCGGTCTGAACTGCCAGAAATGGGGGAACACGGATCACCCGGACCCCAGCCACGTCCCCGCGGGAACGATGAAAACCACCCGCTCAGCGGCCCCATGAGAAAGTACTTCGAACGTTTTGCTTTTTATGACACTTGGTAATAAAACTCCCCTTTAAAGTTTCAATGTCAGACGGCGATGCCGGCGCGTCACGTAAAGGACCAGTGTGTGCAATAGTTGTGCGACACGTGTGCGCTTCCTCGGGGCGCGTGCCCAGAGCCGGGCTGGCTTGAATTACCGCCCAGAGCGCCGGCTCAAAACGTGAAGCTCCGATGAACGGAAGAACATTCCATGCAGCAAAGACAAGGCCCGGCTGTCAGATAACAGGCGAGCGCGTCGCCCCGGGGTGAGCGCGGGGTCAAGGCCGCGGCGGCGCCACCCGGTGTCCTGCTGGGAACGGCCCTGTCCACCGTCCGCGACGCTGTGCCCCGGGGAGGACCGCGTGCCAGGGCCCGGCCAGGCGGGTGCCGCCCTCGGGGTGAGCGTGGCTGGTCCCCGGGGCCCCCTCGCCTCTAAGTCCCACGTGGTGGTGCCTGGGGTGCAGTCACCTCTCTGTGGTCCTCGGATTCGCAGAGTCCTCTCGGACAACAGCATCCGGGAGCAGACCCCCAGGCCCGTCCTGGGGCGGAGACGCCCGGCGCAGCGGGTCACCGTGTCTGCCAGGGAAGCAGGTGGTGGCCCATCCTCTCCGTGGGAGCCAGGCCGCCGCAGCCCCGCCCCGAGCAGGGCCACGCGCCCTCTGCTTCCTCCAGGACAGGGGCCTCGCCGCGGGGGCTGCGGTCAGGTGTGACCTGCAGATGCGCCCTCACTGGGCGGCGGACGAGGCTGGGTTTCTGCCCCGAGAAGAAAGGGCTCTAAAGGCTCTCTCCCCAGCGGCCCAGACATTGGTTTGCTGAACGTGGGTCTGGATTTGGGACAAGTTCCCTGCGGCCCCAGCACCCGCCTCGTATGAGGAAGGGGGACGGGTCACGGGTCCTCAGCAGGGGCCTGTCCTGGGGCTGGGACCTCGTCCCAGAGGGATGAGGGGAAGGCGACCCGGGGGCCCCTCTCCTGGGCGTGCCGCATCCTTGTCCCTGTCCCTTCCCTGTCGCTGTCCCGTCCCGTCCCTGTCCCTGTCCCGTCCCCGTCCCTGTCCCCATGCCGTCCCTGTCCTGTCCCTTTCCCTGTCCCCGTCCCCATCGCGTCCCCATCCCTGTCCCATCCCCGTCCCATCCCCGTCACTGTCCTGTCCCCGTCCCCATCCCGTCCCCGTCCCTCTCCCCTCCCCATCCTGTCCCCGTCCCCATCCCAGTCTCGTCCCCGTCCCCATCCCTGTCCCCATCCCAGTCCCATCACCATCCTCATCCCCGTCCCAGTCCCCATCCCAGTCTCGTCCCCATCTCGTCCCCATCTCGTCCCCATGCTCATCCCTGTCCCCGTCCCCATCCCGTCCCCGTCCCGTCCCCGTCCCGTCCCCGTCCCGTCCCCGTCCCTCTCCCCTCCCCATCCTGTCCCCGTCCCCATCCCTGTCCCCATCGCAGTCCCATCACCATCCCCATCCCCGTCCCAGTCCCCATCCCAGTCTCGTCCCTGTCCCCATCCCCGTCCCCATCCCCATCCCAGTCCCATCCCCATCCCCATCCCGTCCCTCTCCCCTCCCCATCCTGTCCCTGTCCCCATCCCCGTCCCAATCCCCATCCCAGTCTCGTCCCCGTCCCGTCCCCGTGCTCATTTCCGTCCCCATCCCCATCTCGTCCCCGTCCCCATCCCTGTCCCCATCCCAGTCCCATCACCATCCACATCCCCGTCCCAGTCCCCATCCCAGTCCCAGTCCCCATCCCAGTCTCGTCCCCGTCCCAGTCTCGTCCCCATGCTCATCCCAGTCCCCATCCCAGTCTTGTCCCCGTCCCGTCCCATCCCCGTCACTGTCCTGTCCCCGTCCCCATCCCGTCCCCGTCCCTCTCCCCTCCCCATCCTGTCCCTGTCCCCATCCCCGTCCCAGTCCCCATCCCAGTCTCGTCCCCGTCCCCATCCCTGTCCCGTCCCCGTCCCATCCCCGTCACTGTCCTGTCCCCATCCCCGTCCCTCTCCCCTCCCCATCCTGTCCCTGTCCCCATCCCAGTCTCGTCCCCGTCCCGTCCCCGTGCTCATTTCCGTCCCCGTCCCCATCTCATCCCCATGCTCATCCCCATGCTCATCCCCGTCCCCGTCCCCATCCCGTCCCCGTCCCCGTGGTGTAAAGGAAGGGCTTGTGGGGAAGCCCATTCCCAACCTCAGCTGCTTCTCAGGCTTCCTGACCCTGAACTTGACCCCGAGGCTGTTTAGAAATAAAATGGGGGGGGAGGGGCCTCGTCCTGGAGAAAATGCAGGAAACAGCCAGGCACTTCACAGGGGTCTTCCGACCCTCCCCCACCCCCAGGGCTTCCCACAAGTCCCTCCCATTGCAGGAGGGTTAGGGTTAGAGTTAGAGGTTAAGGTAGGGTTAGGGTTAGGGTTAGAAGTTAGGGTTTGGGTTTGAGGTTACGTTAGCGTTAGGGCTAGGGCTAAGGTTAGGGTTAGAGCTAGGGATAGGATTAGCGGTTAGGGTTAGGGTTAGGGTTAGGGTTAGGGTTAGGGCTAGGGCTAGGGTTAGGGTTAGGGTTAGGGCTAGGGTTAGGGTTAGGGTTAGGGTTAGGGTTAGGGTTAGGGTTAGGGTTAGGGTTAGGGTTAGGGTTAGGGCTAGGGCTAGGGTTAGGGTTAGGGTTAGGGCTAGGGTTAGGGTTTGGGTTAGGGTTAGAGCTAGTGTTAGCGTTAGGGTTAGGGTTAGAGGTTAGGGTTATGACTAGGGCTAGGGTTAGGGATAGAGGTTTGGTTAGGGTTATAGTTAGGGCTAGGGTTAGGGTTTAGGTTAGGGTTAGGGTTATAGGTTAGGGTTAATTTAGGGCTAGGGTTAGGGTTAGGGTTATAGGTTAGGGTTAGGGCTAGGGTTAGGGTTATGGTTAGGGTTATGGTTCTAGGTTAGGGTTAGGTTTAGGGTTCTAGGTTAGGGTTAGGGTTAGGGCTAGGGTTATGGTTTTAGGTTAGGGTTAGGGTTATGGGTTAGGGTTGTAGGTTAGGGTTATGGCTAGGGTCAGGGTTATAGGTTAGGGTTAAGGTTAGGGCTAGGGTTATAGGGTTAGGGTTAGGGATAGGGTTAGGGTTAAGGGTTAGGGTTAGAGGTTAGGGGTTAGGGTTAGAGGGTTAGGGGTTAAAGTTAGATGTTATAGGTTAGGGTTAGGGTTATAGGTTAGGGTTAGGGTTATAGGTTAGGGTTAGGGTTAGAGGTTAGGGTTAGGGTTAGAGGTTAGGGTTAGGTTAGAGTTAGAGGTTAGGGTTAGAGGTTAGTGTTAGGGTTAGAGGTTAGGGTTAGAGGTTAGTGTTGAGGTTAGGGTTAGAGGTTAGGGTTAGAGGTTAGTGTTAGGGTTAGAGGTTAGGGTTAGAGGTTAGTGTTAGGGTTAGAGGTTAGGGTTAGAGGTTAGTGTTAGGGTTAGAGGTTAGGGTTAGAGGTTAGGGTTAGAGGTTAGAGGTTATGGTTAGAGTTAGAGGTTAGGGTTAGAGGTTAGGGTTAGAGGTTAGTGTTAGGGTTAGAGGTTAGGGTTAGAGGTTAGAGGACATGGTTAGGGTTACGGGTGTCTCTCGAAGCTCCGGCTGCGTCTGGGTCACTCTTTCCCATGCAGCGGGCTGCTCACCTCAGCGGAGACCGTGGTGGTCAGTTGCCTCTTATGTTCGTGCCCCAGCACTGTCGTTCCGAGGTCAAATCCGAATTGCTGAAGCCCTGCCCCCGCCACAGGCCCTCACCTCTGGCATCCTGGAGCCCTTGGGCCCAGGTGAGGGAGGTGGACGCTACGTCTCGGGGTGCGGTCTCTCTGAACCACCCAGGGGCCTAAGTGCATCACAGGAGGTGGCGGAGGAAGGGGTGTGTCCTGAGGCAGGCTGGGTGCTGCTTCACGAGGACGCAGGGCTGGTGGTGCCTGGGACGCTGGGAGGACGGAGGCAGGTTGTCCGTCGGCCGCACTCGGAGTCTGGCGTTGGCCAGCGAGGCTGGGTTTAGGCCTCTGGCTTCCAGAACTATGAGGGAGCACGTGTGTGCTGCTTGAGGCCCCCAAGTCACAGAGAGGAATATGGTGGACGAATGCACACAGAGAAGGAAGGTGACTTAGCCTGTGCACGTGTGGCCACTGCGCCGGGCTGACCCACGGTGACACGTGAACGTGCTCACCTGTAGCTGAGGTGAGGACCAACCCGAGGGTGCACCTCCGCTCGGTTTCCCTGTGGAGCGGGGGAGGGAGCGGGGAACGGGATGGAGGTGGTCAGAGGGACCAATGCCCGGGGGGGAGGTAACCTGGGCCGGCTGCACAGTGCCCGTGGTGACTGTGGTCACCTTGCTCTGTGGTGCGTTTGAAAGTTGCTGGGAGTGGATCCTCAAGGCTCTCCTCACAGGGAAAGACACTTCCTCTTTTAGAGCCACGTGAAATGACGTCGGCTTTGCGGTAACTGTGTCCCAGTGTACATCGTCAAGTCATTCTTTTACGGCTTAAACGAGCATGGGCTGCATGGCACCTGTACCCCAACAGGACCGAGAGGGAAAAAATTAAGCTTGAAACAGGCGTGAGCATGGACTGAGGTTTCCGACAGTGGAGAGACACGGCAGCGTGGACTCCCACGCAGAGCAGTGCCGCCGGGAAAAGAGCCGCGTCGAACCCGTGCGGATGCGCCGTGCCAAGGGCCTCGGAGGGGGTCCTGCCGCGGGAGGAGGAGACGCTGGCGCAGGCCGTGGCTCGGAGCAAGCCGACGCTGAAGACACACGCTGAGTGACTCCACGCCCGCGGGACAGAGTGGTCGCCCGCCGAGGCCAGCGGGTGGGATGGGGCTGCAGGGCAGACGCGAGGAGGCAAGGGAAGCTATTACGTCACGGGCAGAGTTTCAGTTTTATAAGATAAGAAGGACAACCTTCTCTTATAGAAACGAATAAGGACGATGATGGCCGACCTTACGAATGTATTTAAAAGCACTGACCTGTACTCTTAAAAATGGTTCTAACGGCACATTTTCTATTACGTGCATTTCAGTAAAACAAAAAACTTGAAAGAAAAGGAAACGTAAAGAGTTTCCCAGACCAACATCAAGAGACCTCATCGGCACTAGAACCGTCTTTAAAAAGGTCTGAAGGGATTTCTTCAGTTAGAAACAAATGGACACAGAACAGAAGCCATAGCAACTTAAGTATAAATCTCATTAGTAAAGGAAAATTAGACACAAAGAAGAATGTGACAGCGTGGCGTGTTTAACCCCAGAACAACGTCAAAAGAAAAAATCATTAAAATGACGGTACCCACAAGATTGGGGAAAGGAGACACACTATAAAAAGAGGTAAATTCTGACGTTGGTGACAGACAGTGTGGGAGGAGGAGGACTGAACATGGAGACGTTTTTACGCTGTAATTATCAGCTCAGAATAACTTTTATAACCAAGGCTTTACGCATTCTTCATGGTGACCACAAAGCAAGAAACCTACTCTGCGGATACAGAAACTGCATGCCTGAAGGTTTACTCTATTCCTAACGAAAATATCAAATCACAGAGGAAACAAGAGGGGAATAGGGGAACGAAAGAACTACAGGAAACGACAAGCAATCCGGAAAAGTGTGCCCTTTGCGGCAGCACGGACGGGTCTGGAGAGCGTTGTGCTAAGCGAAACAAGCCCGGCAGAGAAAGACAAGGACCACGTGACCGCCCTCATTTGTGGAATCTAATGAACGAAGTGAACAAACAGAACAGACACAGATGCAGATGGAGAGCAGGCAGACAGCGCTGGCTGGCGGGTATCGGGCGGGCAGAGGGACTGGGAAGAGAGAAAGATCTCAGGGACATGGTCCACAGTGTGGTGGTTGCATGGGACGTGGAGGTGGAAGAAGATGTAAGGGGGTAAATGGTGATGGAAAAATAAAATAAAGAAAACAATGTCAACAGTAAGTTCTTATCTATAATAATAAAAGGCCAGGCGTCACGACCAGAACGACCAATTGACCAGTCGCTATGAGGTGCATGGACCACCTCTCGGTCCCTCCCCCCAGCCCACAGGCTCCCATCGCTGGGTGGCCAACGGGAACCAGGGAACCAGGCTGGGAGGCAGCGGAGCGGGACTGGGGACTGGACTTGCGGGATGGCGGTGAGCGGCGTCGCGGAGTGTCCCGGGGCGGCGGTGAGCGGCGTCGCGGAGTGTCCCATGGCGGTGAGCGGCGTCGCGGAGTGTCCCGGGGCGGCGGTGAGCGGCGTCGCGGAGTGTCCCGGGGCGGCGGCAGCATTGTGGAGCATTGTGGGATGGCAGCAGCATCGTGGAGTGTCCTGGGGTAGCGGCGAGGAGCATTGTGGGGCAGTGGACATGGCCCTGATCACAGGCTAGGCCTAGGGACCCTACACGTGCACGATTTTGTGCACTGGGCCTCTGGTCTATCAATAACTAATTTAAGTATAAATGGATTAAACTCACCAATCAAAAGACATACACTGGTGGAATGGATTTAAAAAACTGTAAGATTGCCGAAACCGGTTTGGCTCAGTGGATAGAAGGGTCCTGGGTTCGATTCCGGTCAAGGGCATGTACCTTGGTTGTGGGCACATCCCCAGTGGGAGGTGTGCAGGAGGCAGCTGATCGATGTCTCTCTCTCATCGATGTTTCTAGCTCTCTATCCCTCTCCCTTCCTCTCTGTAAAATATTAATAAAATATATTTAAAAAAAACAAAAAAACCCCCCAAAAAACCCTGTAAGATCCAGCTACATGTCATGCATCAGAAATCTGCTTTAGATTTCAGGAAACATAAAGGTTAAAATGAAGTGATGAAAACGATACTCCATGCAAACGGTACCCGAGAGAGAAGAAGGCTGTCTACACTTACAGCAAAGGGGACTTTGGGTCAAACAGTGTCACAGGACAAAGGGAGTCACTGCATAATTCAAAAACGGATCAATTCAACCATTTATGACGAGTACAAATATATAAGCGTTGACAGACCTGAAGGAAGAAATAAACAGCAGTACAATGATAGTAGGAGAAAGACTTCGGTACCCCATTTGCAGTGATGGACAGATCATCCAGAGAGAAAACCTAAGGGAAAAGCAGACCCAAGCTCACTACAGACCACGTGGCCCAGACGGACATGGACAGACCACCCCGCCCAACGGCTGCAGAAGGCACCTCCTCCCAGGGCCCAGGGACTTTCTCCAGGACAGATCACATGCTCGGTCATAATTCGGGGCTTAACAATTTTAAGATTATTGAACTCATTTCAAGTATGTTTTTCAACCACAGTGGAATGAAACTAGAAGGCAATAACCAAAGGAAAATGGAAAAATTCAGAAATACATGGAATTTAACCAACACAGTCTTGAACAATCATTGGATCAAAGAAGTAAATTTTTAAAAATTAGAAAATATCTTAAGACAAATGAAAATAAAAACACAGCATACCAAGACCTGTGAGACATCACTAAGATGGAAGGTGAATGCTTACATTAAGAAAGAAGAAAGATCTCAAAAGGAGACCTAACTTTACACTTCAAGGAACTAGAAAAGGAAGAAAAACACCAAGTTCAAAGTTACCAGAAGGAAGGAAATAATAATATCAGAACAAAAATAAGTAAAATAGAGAATAAAAAAGCAATAGAAACAAATCAATGAAACTAAGAGTTAATTTTTTGAAAAAACAAAACAAAATTGACAAACTCTAAGCTAGACTGAGTGAGCAAGACAGAGAGAGAGAGAGAGAGAGAGAGAGAGAATGAGAGAGAAGGCGAAGAAAGTGAAGGCAAAGGATAATAATAATAATAATAATAATAGTAGGAGGGAAAAAAGGAGGAGGAGGAAGAAGAAAAGAATAGGAGGAGGAGGAGGAGCAGTAGGAGGAGAAGGAGGAGGAGGAGGAGAAACAGAAGAAGACATATTACAACTCATGGCACAGAAAGTTAATAAAAAGATCATAAGGGACTATTATGAACAATTATTCACCAACAAATTGGACAATCTAGAAGAAATGGAATAAGTCATTGAAACACAGAACCTACTCAGAATGAATAACCCTAATATATAAAAACCCTGGGTCCATCACGACCGGACGCTTGACCAACCGGAAGTCAGTCCTGCAGTCAGCGCTGGGTTGCCGTGGTGACCCAGCACTGACTGCTGTGGCTGCAGGCTCGGAGACCCAGCACTGACTGCTGAGGGGGCTGCGAATCAGGCCCAGAGAGAGGCCTGAAGAGAGAAGCAGGGGCTGATCTGTAGCCTCTGTGGCAGCTGTTGATCAGCATTTGCCTCTCTCTTTCTCTCCGGGCTGGGCCAGCAGCTGTGCCTCCACTTCTCTCCAGGCTTCCACCGGGGCTGCTGATCAGCCCTGCCTTTCTGATCAGACCCTGTTGATAGGCCCAGAGACGCTGACTGGCATAGAAACTGACCAATCAGAACCAAATCTGGGTGATGTGTGAGGAGCCAATGGCTGCCTAGGAGGCAGAGCTTTTGATGCTGACTAGCATAGAAACTGACCAATCAGAACCAAATTGGCCAGCAGAGGAGGGCAGTTGGGGGCCATCAGGCCGGCAGAAGAGGGCAGTTGGGGGTGACTAGGCCGGCAGGGGAGGGCAATTGGGGGTGAGATCAGGCTGGCAGGGGAGGGCAGTTAGGGGTGATCAGGTTGGCAGGGGAGCAGTTAAGGTATTAGTCAGGCTGGCAGAGGAGTGGTTAGGGGGTGATCAGGCCAGCAGGCAGAAGTGGTTAGGGGCAACCTGGCAGGGAGGCAGGCAAGCGGTTAGAAGCCAGCAGTCCCGGATTGTGGGAGGGACGTCTGACTGCCAGTTAAACCGGCAGTCGGACATCCCCCGAGGGGTCCCAGATTGGAAAGGGTGCAGGCTGGGCTGAGGGACACTCCCCAGTGCACGAATTCCATGCACCAGGCCTCTACACTATATATAGAAAAAGCCAGCAACTGGAGCGCCGTCATGACTGGAACGACTGATGGCTATGACACTCACTGTGGCCAGTGAACTGGCCGGCCAACCTCCCACAGCCCCTCTCCTAGCTGGCCCCGCTGCGGCCCTTCCCTCTGGCCGGCCCTGCCCCCGATTGGCCCACCCCACCCCAATTGGCCTGCAGCCCCTCCCCCCAGCTGGCCCCACCATCCCGATCAGCCCACAGTCCCTACCCCCAGCCAGTCCTGCCCCTGATTGCCCCCACTACCCCAATAGGGGGTGGGGCTGGCCAGTCAATCTCCTGCAGCCCCTCCCCCTGGCTGGCCCCACCTCAGATAGGCCCCCCCACCCCGATCAGAGGCAGGGCCAGCCGACCAACCACCTGTGGCCCCTCCTCCAGGCCAATGGCCCCCAATCAGCGCCCCAGACCCCATTTGGGGACGGGGCTGGCCGGCCCACTGCCCACAGCCCCTCCCCATGGCCGGCCCCACCCCCAACCAGCCCCCACCACCCCGATGGGGGCCAGGCTGGCTGGACCCCACCTGTGCATGAATTCATGCTCTGAGTCTCCAGTGAAAACATAAGATTCCTGAACTGACAAATAACTAATAAGGATACTGAATGAATAATCTAACCCTTCCACCAAGCACAGAAGTCCAGGACCATATGACATCACATTTAATGCTACCAAGCATCTAATGAAGAATTAATGCCAATCCTTCTTAAGCTCTTCCAGAAACAGAAGCGGACGCACTTCCAGACTCTGAGGCCAGCGTTTTCATAAGACCTAAGCCAGGCAGTGACACCACAGGAGAGAAAAACCACCAACCAAGACCCCAGACGAACACAGATGCAAACCCCCCAGTAAAACATTAGCAAACTGAAGTTCACAAGCCAGGAAAAGGGTCATTCACCAGGACCAGGTGGGATTGATCCCTGGCATGCAAGGATGGCTCAGCATGTGCAAACCCAGGCAATCCGGCGCGTCAACAGAATGCAGGATAAAGACCGCATGAGCATCTATGTATATGCAGGAAAAGCATGTGCTAACTTCAGCACATTTCATTGTGACGCCCCGTGAGGTAGGAATACAAAGACTTCCCTCAGCACAGCAAGGCTACGTGCAAAAAGCCAGCAGCCAACATTTTACACAACGCTGGAAAACCAAACGCCTTTCCTCTAAGATCTGGAACAAAGCATGGATGCCCACTGTCCTCACAGCTATTCCACTGAGTACCTGGAGGTCGTAGCCAGAGCACGTTGGCGAGAAAAAGAGAGTCGTCCAAACTGAAAGGAAGAAGTGAAATCATCTCAGCAGATGCCATGGTCTCACATGCAGCAAACCCTGAAGGCTCCACCAGTCACTGTCAGAGCTACGACCTTCAGCATCGTTTCAGGACATAAACCAACATAAAGTCCGCGGTGTTTTTATACACGAAGCCGATTACGTGAAAAGGAAGCTAAGAATAAAATCCCCTCTATAATACAGGGTGGGCAACAGTGCACGTACAGATGTGAGTACACAAAACACAGTTAGTCTCCTATTTTTACTTATTAATAATTTATGAACAACTGTAAACCTACTTTTGTCCACACCTATAGAATAAAAAAGGAAAATAATCTATATATATAAAAAGCCAGCGACTGTAACACCATAATGACCGGAATGACCAGTCGCTATGACGCCCACTGAGGCCAGTGAACCCAGCGCGACTGGGCGTGGGGCCGGGGGCCAACCTCCCGCAGCCCCTCCCCCCGGCCAGCCCCACCCCTGATCGGCCTCTCCTACCCCAATAGGGGGTGGGGCTGGCCAGCCAACCTCCTGCAGCCCCTCCCCTCAGCCAGCCCTGCCCCCAATGGGCCCCCACCACGATCGGCCTGAATCCCCTCCCCCTGGCAGGCCCCACCCCATATTGGTCCCCCCACCCTGATCAGGGGCAGGGCCAGCTGGCCAACCTCCTGTGGCCCCTCCCCCCATCTGGCCCCACCCCAGATTGGTCCCCCCACTCTGATCAGGGGCAGGGCCGGCTGGCCAACCACCCATGGCCCCTCTCCCTGGTGCTGGCTCCCAGCTGGCCCACCACCCACAGCCCCTCCCCATGGCTGACCCCGCCCCCAATCGGCCCCTCATACCCTAATTGGGGGCAGGGCCCGCCGGCCAATTGCCAGCAGCCCCTCCCCCCAGCTGGCCCAGCCCTGATGGGAGCCTGATCAGGGCGGGCCGGCCAACCTCCCGCCATTTCTAAAAATAGCCATAAATCCACACCAGATGTTGGAAGAACTGAAAACCCTGAAGCCAGAGTTAAGTCACAGCACTCTCACAGGCGGGTGGGAGGTCTCGGATCGCTCAGAACCCCATTCATTTGCGAGTGTATTGACCACGTGTTCCTGGAGCATTAGATCGCCAGCTTCACGTGTGAATTGACAATTTCAGGTGGAAACATGCGTGTTGCCGCCGGGTTCTTACTCCTGTTCTGGTGCTTCCTCACGTGGACGAGACCTTTACAGGCGACGACTGAGAACCTCCCACCTGGTCTTCTCACGGCTTTTCAGAGTTAATAAAATACTTTATAAACTTTCAACTGGAGAAAGCCTTGTTTTATTTTCTAATGGCTTCAGAAACCTAAAGATGAAATGAAGGTAAGGAACACGCTCAGGTCAGCTATTTAAGTTAACGCGTTTCCTTTTATACGCCCACCATCCCATCAGGCCGGCGGCCTCGCCCCACCCCTCCCAGCTGCCAGCGTTCACTCAGCTCCTCATTCGTCGGCGCCCCCCCCCCACAGTCCCCCCACAGGTGCCTACCCCGAACCCCCAAACCCCCGCTCTCCTCTGCTTCGGGCTCATCTGAGACCCGGCTCAGCCTCGGGGTCCTGCTTGCCGGCTGTGGCCCGGGCCTCCCAGCCTCGGCACCCTGAGTGTCCGCACCCCCTCCGGGCCTCCCCAACTGCCTGCCTGTGTCCCGGGGGGTCTCCCTCCCCGCAGAGCCCCCCGAGCTCGGGTTTGCCCGGGACTTTTCACAGCGACCACCGCGAGGAGGAGCCGGGCTGGAGCCGCCTGGGCGTCGGGCCCACGTGGCGTGTTGGTGACCGGCCAGGCCCCGGAGGAGACTGCCAACCCACAGCGGCTGCCCTGGACGGCCGGCGGGCTCCACGGAGGGCACACACCTGTCTGATGGGCACGGCCTCTGGAGGGCCCCTCGCGGCAGCACCCCCTCACGGCTAGCACCCCACATCGCGGCCAGCACTCCCCTCGCGGCCAGCACCCCCCTCACGGCCAGCACCCCCCCTCACGGCCAGCACCCCCCTCACGGCCAGCACCCCCCCTCACGGCCAGCACCCCCCTCACGGCCAGCACCCCCCTCACGGCCAGCACCCCCCTCACGGCCAGCACCACCCTCGCGGCCAGCACCCCCTCACGGCCAGCACCCCCCTCACGGCCAGCACCCCCCTCACGGCCAGCACCCTCCCTCACGGCCAGCACCCCCCTCACGGCCAGCACCCCCCTCACGGCCAGCACCCTCCCTCACGGCCAGCACCCTCCCTCACGGCCAGCACCCCCCTCGCGGCCAGCACTCCCCTCGCGGCCAGCACCCCCCTCACGGCCAGCACCCCCCTCGCGGCCAGCACTCCCCTCACGGCCAGCACCCCCTCGCAGGAGCAGGACCATGCGTGCCCACAGCAGCGAGGCCTCCGGGCTGGCCGCGCCTCCGTCGGGTGGGGAGCCCAGATTCCTGCCTAATGACAACAAGATGGTGTGAACGCCAGACACGTGGGGCGGCCTGTGAACCCCGTGGCCGTGTGTCCTTCGCCCGACTCCACGCTGTGACTCAGCACCGCCTCCCTCCTGGGTGGGCACCGCCCTGCGAGGCTACTGAGCCCCTTCGGACCCGCAGGCCTGCCCCTCGCCTCCCGCTGGCTAGCCAGGAGGATGGGGGAGGGGGTGCTGGCTATGGGGTGGGGTGGGGGGGAGGGGGCGCTGGCTATGGGGTGGGGTGGGGGGAGGGGGCACTGTCTCTGGGGGTGGGGTGGGGGAGGGGGCGCTGGCTATGGGGTGGGGTGGCAGGGAGGGGGTGCTGGCTATAGGTGTGGTGTGGGAGGGAGGGGGCGCTGGCTATAGGTGTGGGGTGGGGGGAGGGGGCGCTGGCTATGGGGTGGGGTGGGGGGAGGGGGCGCTGGCTATGGGGGTGGGGTGGGGGGAGGGGGCGCTGGCTATAGGGGTGGGGTGGGGGGAGAGGGCGCTGGCTATGGGGTGGGGTGGGGGGAGGGGGCGCTGGCTATAGGGGTGGGGTGGGGGGAGAGGGCGCTGGCTATGGGGTGGGGTGGGGGGAGGGGGCGCTGGCTATAGGGGTGGGGTGGGGGGAGGGGGCGCTGGCTATAGGGGTGGGGTGGGGGGAGAGGGCGCTGGCTATGGGGTGGGGTGGGGGGAGGGGGCGCTGGCTATAGGGGTGGGGTGGGGGGAGGGGGCGCTGGCTATGGGGTGGGGTGGGGGGAGGGGGCGCTGGCTATAGGGGTGGGGTGGGGGGAGGGGGCGCTGGCTATGGGGTGGGGTGGGGGGAGGGGGCGCTGGCTATAGGGGTGGGGTGGGGGGAGGGGGCGCTGTCTCTGGGGGTGGGTAGGAGGGGGTGCTGGCTATGGGGGGGAGGGTGGGGCTTCTGTGCGGTCCATAGCCCAGCGGGGGACCTCAGGGCTTGGACCCAGGCCGGCCCCAGCTTGCAGACAGTAAACAACATAAAAGTGTGTGACGGCCCGGCTGGCTGCCTCAGTGGCTGAGCATCGGCCTAGGAACCAGCAGGTCTCAGTTCGCTTCCCCATCAGGGCGCAGGCCCGCGTTGGGGGCTCGATCCTATGTGGGCCGTGCAGGAGGCAGCCCATCAGTGATTCTGTCTCATCGTGGATGTTTCTCCCTCTCCCTCCTTCTGTGACACTAATTTTTAAAAAGTGTGTAATAACATCCTCATTAGACTCTAACGATTGGAGGACAGGAAGCAACGCCGTTCTCGCAGCCCTGCTGAGTGTCGGGAGCCCAGGAGACCTGCAGGCCGGCTTGGGGACCCCCCGTGTTCAGGGTCCACCTTCCGGCCTTCCTCCCCGGACCTGCCGCTGTCCGTGTGAAACGGGCGTTGTTCACGTGGGCTCCCTGAGGAATGCTGGCCGGCTGTCCTGCCGCCGTCACGGGAAATGCCCCCCGACCCGTCCTGTCTTCACATCTAATGCCCGCTCTAAGAACCTTCTAGAACTGGGGCTGCCAAAGCCAATCCTCCCCGCTTGGGGCCGGAGGCCACCCTGGCCCCGCAGGAAAGCCGCGACGGGGCTGGGCCTCCACGTCCTGTGAGGGGGACACGCCCGGTGCCCCAGGCGGCCAGGTCCAGCCAGAGGCGAGGTGAGTGCGGGGACCCTGGGGAGGGCGGGGACCCTGGGGAGGGCGGGGACCCTGGGAAGGGCGGGGCGGGAGGGCGGGGACCCTGGGGAGGGCGGGGACCCTGGGGAGGGTGGGGACCCTGGGGAGGGCGGGGACCCTGGGGAGGGCCTCGCTTGGCTGACCCCGGAGGGCTTGGGGCCGAGGCCTGAGGAACTGCACGGAGAACCAGCCACCGGGCGCCGACAGGAAGTGCTTCTGTGGGACTCGCACCTTCAGGGTCCCTCCGAGTCACGTTGGAGGCTCAGGGTTGAGGGGTGAAGGGAGCAGGACCGGGGAGGAGGGGGGAGGCAGGGCCAAGGGCACAGGGAGGGGTCATTCTCGGGGCGCTGGGGTCCCGGGGGCTGTCAGCAGGGCCACCCACGTGGGGTCCACGCAGGGACCTCCCGGCACCGGGGGGGAGCGGGGGAGCCGCAGCGATGGGCGCCCGGCACTGCCGGGTGTTTGCCGGCTCGGGCCCTGAGCTCCGCCTGCCTGGCAGGGGCTGGCAGCTGCCCTGAGGGACGACACCCACGTTCGCCCCCAGGTCTGGGACGCAGGAGGGGCAGGAGGGCTGGGCCCGCTCGGAGGACTGTCCCGCCGCCGCCAGCGTGGGTGAGGGCTAGGCCTGGGGTGGGGCTGCCTCGCCCTCACCGGCAGGGGCACCGGGGCTCCGGGACGCCTGCGAGGCTGGTGCTGTGTGGGGCTCACGGAGTCATGGGCGGGGCAAAGGGCCAGGGCTTGGGTGCCGGGCTCCCTGACGTCTAGGGCACCCGAGGGCCTGGCTCCAAGCGGTGGCTGTGGTGCTGCCATTTCACAGGAGAGACACCAAGGCCGGAGCGGGGACCGGGCAGCGCCAGCGCCCTCTCGGGCTGGAACCCAGGCTCTCGCACACCCACCACGTTCCCGCCTCCCCCAGGAAGGGGTGTCCCCCGGCGGCCTGCCTCCGTGCGCCCCACGGGCTGGCCCACCCCCCAGCCCCGCCCCAGCTCCTGGGAGAGCTGGGCTCACACGGATGGACGTGCCCGTGACCGTGACCTCATCGCCTGGCCCGGGTCCTCACGAGCTGTCATGACCTCTCCCCTCCCGCTCTTGCGAGGACTCGCACACGGCTGTTGGCTCTGTTTTTAGTTAGGACGCCAGTTCCCGGAACCCCTGCCCCGCCCGGAGGAGGGAGGAAAGCCCTTCGCTTACTCACGGCCCCAGGAGACGAAGAGGAAACAGATGCCGCCCCGACGTCACACCGTCACACCGAGCGGCCCTCCCACAGGGCTCCCCGCCTCCCGCAGGGCTCCCCGCCTCCCGCTCGGCTCCCTGCCCCACGGCTGCCACAGGGAACCAGGCCGTCCGGCCGACCTCCCAGTGGGGCAGGCTCTCGGCCACGCTCTCCTTCCATTCCGTCCGCCTGGCCCCCTCGGAGCTCTGCGGGGAGGGCTCAGTGGTCCTTTCGCCATTCGCCTATGAATGAGCTCGTTCGTTCTCTAACTCAGCCGTACTACGGCGCCTGTCCACCTGCTGGGCACTGCCCTGTGCCCACAGTCGGAGCGACCGCGAACAGCGTCCCACTCGTGCGTTCCCTGCCACTGGGGGCGCCAGGAGGGAGCAGGGCCCTCGCCCCTCCTTCCGGTGTCCATTCCAAAAGGGCCCGGACCCACAAAGTCCTTTCCCGTCAGTCAGTCCGGAGGCAGCGGGGCCGGGGCCCGAGCTCCCTGGGCCGTGCGTCCCTCCTTCCTGCTGAGCGTGACCGGCATCGGGTGCTGCTGTCGCTGCGGGAGCTCCCGAGGTGCCTCGTGGGACCCCCTACACCTGGTGGGACGCTGCGCGCCCACGGGAGGTGGTGCCTGAGCTGAAGACTTCTCACCTTACCCTCATGCGATGAGCTGCTGGGGCCCCATCCGGCCCCCCAGACAAGAGCATGACCCCGACCTGCGGCCTTGGAGAAGTTTCCGGGCCGACCGCCCTGTCCACGCCGTCCTGACGCTGGTGGGCCGGCTTGGGTGCTGAGTCCTGTCCCAGCCCCCTCCTGTCCTGGCTCCTCTCCTGTGGTCCCCACATCACGTGGCTCCTAGCCAGACGCTCAGGCCGGACGGCGATTGTCCGACACCTCTGCCCAGGGCCGGCCATGGCCAAGGATGCCTGTGGGGGCGGCCGGGGCCACCGAGCTCATCTTGATGGCAGGGCCAGGGCGGGCGTAGCGGCTCCCCGGACGGGTCACGGTGCTGCACCCACCACTTCAGACATGATGCCCATGAGGATGGAAGCTTCCGGAACCTCCAGTGCATCTGCTGAGCTTCCCGGGGTGCCGGGTGAGGCACACAATGCGATGACGGGAACAGAACAGCCTGGGCCAGGCCCTGCCTCTCCCGCTCGGGCGGCTGCAGCCTCGCTGGGCTGGCTGTGCCCACAGGGTCCAGGTGGACAAGAATTGGGGGGAGCGTGATTCACCCCAGCACAGACCTGCCTGTGGCCCCTCCCGCTCCTGACACCCACACTGTGCCCCCTGCAAACCGATGCCTGATGAGTCTGTGGACTTCGCGGGAGTCCCGGCTGTCCCCTCGTGCCTCTGACTCCGCCGTGTGGCTTCATGGACACACACCCTGCTGTCCCGAGGAAGCTGGGGGGACCCCCGGTCTCCCCAGCCGTCCCTCTGCACAGGGCCCAGGACCAGCCTCATCGGCCGCGCGTCTGACTCCCTCACACAGGCCGGCTCCAGGCAGGTCTGGTTCTGCTCCGGGGTGCCCGTCCTTTTCTCGGGCACGGCCTCGGCCGCCTGGCGCCTCTCCTCCCCCACGCCCCCCACTGTGGAATGACCCAATGGGCCCAAGTCCTGCCTCCTCGAGTCCGCCTGTATCGCCCGCCTTGGGAGAGGCCAGGCAGGCGCTTCTCCTGCGGACTAAGCGTGGCGGCCGCGCGGCCAAGGGCTCCGGAATGTTCAGCGGGAGGGGTGCCCACGTCTCCCGCCGTGCTCGGCCCAGGCGTGTGCGGGTGACATGGATGCAGGCGGGACGTGCACAGGCCCCTCTGGCCGGCCCGGGATGCCCAACCCACCTTCAGCCACGGGACAGCCGACCCGTGAGCAAGGGCGGCGACTGGTAACCACCCCCGACCATCTCGGTGGGAAGCTGGGTGCACGCGTGCCCCTGGGGCCGAGCAGCGTCCACTGTGACCTGAGGTCCCGCCTGTCTTACTCCCGCGGCGGCTTCATCGCCAGCTCCGACCAACGGGAAGCGCGTGTGCCTTTCTCTGTGATCAGAGGTCAACGTGGTCTCCGAGATGGCAGGGCCTGGGTCTGTGGGGGGAGAGGAGGTAGGAGGGGGGCTCCCACAAGGAGGCGGTTTCCGCACGTGAACGGGAACAGGACCCTCCTCCTCCCATGTTGCCCCCTCCCGCCCACTGGCCGGGGCCCCAGGCAGAAGCCCTGACGGACCAGGTGCGGGAAGCAGGTCCCTCGGCGACGCTCCGCGGCCCCGTTCCAGGCTGGCGCAGTGCCGACTCCACGCACAGGCTCTACACGACCTTGACCGGCAACTCGGCCTGCTGTGCGTGTCCCCCAGGCACCCGGAGCCCCCCCTTCTATCTTCTATCCCCCCACAGACCCAGGCCCTGTCTGCTGTGCGTGTCCCCCCAGGCACCCGGAGCCCCCCCTCCTACCTCCTCTCCCCCCACAGACCCAGGCCCTGTCTGCTGTGCGTGTCCCCCCAGGCACCCGGAGCCCCCCCTCCTACCTCCTCTCCCCCCACAGACCCAGGCCCTGTCTGCTGTGCGTGTCCCCCCAGGCACCCGGAGCCCCCCCTCCTACCTCCTCTCCCCCCACAGACCCAGGCCCTGTCTGCTGTGCGTGTCCCCCCAGGCACCCGGAGCCCCCCCTTCTATCTTCTATCCCCCCACAGACCCAGGCCCTATCTGCTGTGCGTGTCCCCCAAGGCACCCGGAGCCCCCCTCGCAGACCCAGCCCGTGCAACTGACCCCACGCCCTCTCCTGCCCACCCAGGCCTGGGGTATGAGCTCCGGCGAACGGCAGGCCGTCTGGCTGCTGCCACCATTTCCACGCTCGCATGTTTACTCTGCACAACCACACAGCAGGCTGCCTGTTGCACCTGGGGAAGCGTGTGACGCCACTCACGCCCCGGGACCTTGTGGGGCGAGTGGGCCTGTCGGGTCTGGACAGCGGAGAGGCCGGATTCGGACACAGATAAGTTCTCCCAACCGTCCTCTCAGTCGCTCGGAGGCAGGCAGGAGAGTGCCCAGTGCCTCTGGACTGAACAGCTCCCGTGACTAATCGGTTCACCGGTGTGAGGGCGTCACCCGCCGTGGACCCTGCACCCCGCGCCCCGTTGCTTCCCAGCGACGGCTTCTGAGGGACAAGGGCCAGTCCCGCGTCGGGCCAGGGAGACACACGCGAGGCACATTCTTCCTCCCGCGGTTTATTTATAGCCGTTCCCCGTCTGGCCCCTCCTCTGCGGTCCTCGGAGGAGGAGGGATTATGTCATTCTTTCGAGGGAATGAATTAAGCGGAGACAGGAGCATATAAAGCAGAGCCGCTGCCCGGAGGCCAGTGCGCCCCCCACGCGTCAGCCCGGCCGTCCGCGCCCCGCCCAGCGCCCACCCACCCCAGCCCGACCGTCCCAGCCGGATCAGCCCTCCCTGCGGCCTCTTCTCTCCCCCGGTAAGACTTCTTCACTTTACCGAACCGTCTCACTGTCCTTCAGTTTCCTTTAGTTTTCCGAGAAGACGCTTCTGACTTGTAAGAGGGAGGAGGAGAGAACGTGGGCTTAGAGTTGGAGGTGGCGACGTGGCCCGGCCCCGTCTCGCCTGTTCGTATTACGGAGGGACGGAGGCGCGGCCGGTCCAGCCCTGGTCTGGGCACCTGCCTCACCTCCCGAGTGGTTTCAGGGACGTACCTGCCTGGGGGCCTGGGCGCACGAGAGTGTTTTCGGCTGCAGAGTAACAACTCTGCACGGGAAGGTCTGTTATTCTGGGGGACCACGAGGAAGGCATTAGGGGAACAGTTCTGAGAACTGGAGAGAACAATCGGAGGCAATAGACTCCGGCCGCCGAGGAGCGGCTTCCAGAGCGCCACGGATGCCAGGTGAGGAGCGAGTCAGGCCGAGTGCCAGGGCGGCCGGGAGGCGGGTGAGGAGCCACGGCACGGCCGGCAGCTGTGTGGGGTTCACGGGGGCCCCCAGCGCAGCCCTGGGTCTCGGCACCGGCAGGGATGTCGCCGCTCCGATCGCCGTCGCCGCTCCTGCTGTGAGGGCGGGGAGAGGGAGAACCTAAAAGGGCCTCCGGAGCAGCTCCTCGGATGCGGGCGGCGGGCGGCCGTGCCCGCAGGTGTGGTGGCTGTCTCGATCCCGTGAGACGAGACCCTCACTCCCGTGTGGCAGGCAGACAGACGGACAGACAGTCACCTCTGTTTCAGCGAGCACAGGGTCCGTGTCGGAACAGAGGTCATTCACTCTGTTGAAGCCTGGACGCGGAGCTGGCACCAGGAGTGTAGGTCACGTCTGGATGGGCCAGCCTCACCGCTGACCGTGGGGCGGAGGCACCTCGGGGTGAGAGGCCACACGGCCGGCCGCCTGGGCCGCTGACCGGCAGCGTGCTGAGCGGGCGTGGACACGGCGTTCGCTCACGTCCCCCAGTCCTCCTAGGAGCCCGCCGACACAGCTCACTGCCACTGCGCCGGGCTGTCACCGGGCGCGCGTCCAGGTGCCCAACACGTGTGGGTGCTGTGCTCGGGGACCCCCTGCACACGCTCCTCACACCCGCTGGCAGGCGGGCACGTTAAAGGGCGACTTCCCATCCTGCAGACGGGGGACCCGCACGGGGCGGCTCGCCGGCACCCCAACCCGCCCCCACGGCGCAGCTCTGCGCTCAGGTCCGGCTGCCCTGGGCTCTCGGCTTCCCCGGTGCTGCCTGCCCACGGCCAGGCTCCCGACTCCTCGGGGGCTGATGGTGTAAAGCAGGCGTCAGGGCTCTGGGGACCCGTCCGTCCCCTGGGGCCTCCCCACCCCCGCCCCGGAGGGACAGGGCCCATTGGCGAACATTTCTGGAGAGGCACCGAGACCCCACCTCGCTTGGCAGTCCTGCCTAGAGAGAAATCGGGCTCAGGGTCTGGGCTCAGGGCCCGGGCAGCGCAGGAGGGTGGGCCTGGGTGCCCAGCCCCTCCTGGGACGAGGGAGCCGGACCCGGGACCCGGGAGGCCAGCAGGGGTTAACTGCAGCCGCCGCCGCTGCCAGGTCTCCTGACTCCTGGCCCAGCCTCTGCTGAGGCGGCCAACTGACAATCCCAGGAACGGAAAAACAGGCCTGCCTGCGGAACGGCGCCAGCGAGGAGGCCGTGTCCAGGGCGCGTGATTGGTTTCTGTTATTACGGCGCTCCGCACTCAGCTCATTCCTCACGCGTGCACAGTTCATGTTTACTGTGTTCGAGGAGGTTACGCGTAACGTGGTCGTCCTGGCGGTTGCCACACGCCTCAGGGTCACGGCCACACGCTGACGTTTCTCTAGACCCGCGTGCCTCCCCAGGTCCTGGCTGCCCCCCCCCCCCCCCCCCCCGAGCAGCCGAGGGGTGAGGACGCCCTCCTGCCTCCTCTGCCGCCCGCACACGGGACCAGAGCAGGAGCGCTTGCCTCCGGGTCATGACGGTTTATAACGGAGCCTCCCGTGCCATCAGCAGCTGGCCACACGCTGGCTTGTCGTCACTGGTCATCCGAGCAGGGAGCGAGCCCGCACCCAGGTTTGCCCTGGAACTGACCGGCTCTGATGTTTGCAGGCGCCAGCAGCTGCGAGGCGGGATGCTCTGGGCGCTGGTCCTGCCGGCCCTCTGGGCCTCCTGCGGAGCTCAGGGTGAGTCGGTGGCGGGGCCGGAACCTGCGCTGGGGCTGGGGGGGTCACCTGAGGGGTGGGGGGCTGGACAAAGTGAGGTGGTTGGTGACATGCTGGCCCATCAAGGGGACCAGCTGTTTTGGGGACCCCCCTTTGAGAGGCTCTACAGAAGGCACGGGGACCTGGGTGTCGGTGGCCTCGTTAGTTCCTGGCACGTTAAACCCATCTGCACCGAGTGAGGACGCCCCTGCCCCGGCCCCGCCGTCCGTAACCCTGCTCGCTCCCTTGGGCAGCCGGTGACCAGGATGAGGACACGGCCTTCGACCTTTTCAGCATCAGCAACATCAACCGCAAGACCATCGGGGCCAAGCAGTTCCGGGGGCCCGACCCCGGCGTGCCGGCCTACCGCTTCGTGCGGTTTGACTACATCCCGCCGGTGAGCGCGGAGCAGCTGAGCCGCATCGCCCGGCTCATGCGGCAGAGGGAGGGCTTCTTCCTGACGGCCAGCCTGCGGCAGGACCGCAAGTCCCGGGGCACGCTGCTGGCCCTCGAGGGCCCCGGCGCGCACAGGCAGTTCGAGCTGGTCTCCAACGGCCCGGCCGACACGCTGGACCTCACCTACTGGGTGGACGGCACCCAGCACGTGCTGTCCCTGGAGGATGTGGGCCTGGCCGACTCCCAGTGGAAGAACGTCACGGTGCAGGTGGCGGGTGAGACCTTCAGCCTGCACGTGGGCTGCGCCCTGATCGACAGCTTCGCGCTGGACGAGCCCTTCTACGAGCAGCTGGCGACTGACAGGAGCAAGATGTACGTGGCCAAAGGCTCTGCCCGGGACAGCCACTTCAGGGTGCGTATGAGCCGGCGAGGTGCCGCGGAGCTGTGGGAGCGCTGACGGTGGGCGTCTCCTGGTACAAGGCCTGTGTCAGAGTGGGTCAGGCACACGCACACACTTACACACATGTGCACACACAGGTCACACAGTCACATGTGTGGGCATGCACAGACATGTACAAACACTTCAACAAACACACTTGCTCATGTACACCCACATGAACACCTGTGCACACAACCACACACAAGCACCACACCCGTTCACACATGTTCACACCTGTACGTACACAAACACGACACACACACGCACGGGTGTTCATACAGACACCATGCACACACACACACGATGCCAGGAACAAGCAGGACGAGTTGTCGCAGGAGCCCTTCCCTACCTGCACCAACGGCACGAAGGCTGATGAGATCGAGGGACCTGACCCGAATGTTCCCTCCCAGTCCCGCCTCGTTACTGACATGACGGGTGGACGGGTGAACAGCTGTTTTCCTGAGAAAGGCAGGGGGTGACACCGTGCGCGTCTCGTTGAACGCCTTCGGGAAGAGGGTCTTTCTACGCCACCGGCGTCAGGACCACGATGGAGGGCGAGCAGGCCCGTCTCTCCCAGACACCGTGCTCTTGGGAAATAAGTGTGGGCTTCACTTGGTCATTTGAGTAACGGGCCTACAGAGGTTACCGGGTTAATCTCTGGTGGCCAGGCCAAGGGTCAGGGTTAGTGTCAGGGTCACGGCGGGGGTGAGCAAGCTCCCGTGGCACAAGCGGCCCCGGCCCTGCGCGCTCTTACGCTCACGCTGTGGGGACACTGCTCTCGGCTCCTCGCTGTGTCTGTGGTCGGACCCGCAGACGTCTCCAGGGCATTAAGGCTGCTGTGCTCATCGGAGGCCCGAGCCAGGAGGACGGCCCAGGACACCCCACAGGTGGAGCTCAGGAGAGTTCCCAGCTCCCCAGGCCACCTCCTTCCTCTCTAACGCCCACTGCGGGGTCACGCCCCGGCCGCTCCAACGGGGACCTGCACAGGATGCCCCGCCCCCAGGTGCCAGGGCCGAGTGTGAAGGCTCAGAAACACCCCCATGTCCACGGGCCTCGTGTTTCCACTTCACCCACGTCGCGTGGCCGCCCTGCTGTGGTTTGCCCATCCCCGTGTTCCTCCTTGTCACCCGCAGGGTTTGCTGCAGAACGTCTACTTAGTGTTTGACAACTCGGTGGAAGAGGTGCTCAGCAGGAAAGGCTGTCCGCAAAGCCAGGGAGGTAGGTGTGTTCTGAGCAACACTCCCCGTCCTGGGTGGGTTTCTGCTCGCGTGTGTGCGCGCGTGCGCGTGTGCGTGAGAATGCGGGCTAGGGAGAATTTACAGTACGTGCATAGATGCCACCTCGACAGAACCGCGCCGTGTGTGGGCGAGGCAGGAGAAGCCTGAGGCAGGACAAGGACAGGCGACAGAGGAAGGGAACTCGGTGGAGGAAGAGGGGAGCTGTCAGAACACGGGCAGGACGTGTGACGGAGTCAGGAACGTCCCGGGGGAACGGGTACCCAGGGCTGTCTGACCCCCTGCTGGGCGGGCTCAGCGCCGAGTCCGAGCGGGTCAGGAGTGGGACAGGCCTCCCGCTGAAGGGGGTTCCGACCAGGCCTCCCTCACATCCCCGCAGCGGAGGCCAACGCCATCAGCGAGAACACGGAGACGCTGCACCTGAGCCCCGCGGTCACCACGGCGTACGTGGGCCCGAGCGCAGCGCAGAGGCCGGGCGTGTGCGAGCGCTCCTGCGAGGAGCTGGGCAGCATGGCCAGCGAGCTGTCGGGGCTGCGCGTCGTCGTCAACCAGCTGCACGAGAGCCTCCGGAAAGTGGTGGGTGCCGGGGAGGCCAGTCACAGCCCCGCCCGCACACACAGCCGAGGGCGAGCCCGTCCCGACTGCCCAGGGTGGGTGGGGGCCGAGGGAATGGGCACAGCAAGACCAAGGACACCTTCTGGAATTTTCCACCAGGAGCGAGGGGTGGGGTGGTGAGCACGTGTCAGGTGAAGTGACACCCGCGAGGTGTCGGCTTGGCCAGGCCACGGGTGTGAGCGGTCTGTGCGTGTCGCGGTTTGCACACCTGCTCCCTCCATGGGTGCACGTCGCAGCGAGTCACTCTGCACACCTGCCCCCCTGGGCCCGCAGAGCTGTGGGGAGGGACGTGCTTTCACGGGAGCACGGCCACCGAGTGCTCCTGTCTGTCCTTAAACCTCCCCGACTTCCAGTCCAACGACAACCAGGTCCTCTGGGAGCTCATGGGGGGGCCCCCGAAGACGAGGAACATGTCCGCGTGCTGGCAGGACGGCCGGTTCTTCGCGGAAAATGAGACCTGGGTGGTGGACAGCTGCACCAGATGCACCTGCAAGGTGAGGCCCTCAGCCCGCGCTCCTCAGCCCCTGGCGCTGGCGGGGCAGCCGGCCTTGGCGGGCCGTCGGGCGCGGGGCAGCGAGAGCGGGCGTGGGGGAACAGAGGTGGCCACAGCATGACACCCGTCAGCCTCCCTGCTCTGCACATAAAGAAAGCAAAGTCCAGGGGGGTGAGGTGACGGCCCATGTCACCAGTGGCCACAGGCGGTGGACAGAGCCGCCAGGAGGCCCTCCAGCTGTGTTAGGTCCGCTCAGCTCCACGAGGGCCAGGAGGCTCAGCCGAGACACCCGGGGCGGCCCGTGGGTCGCTCAGGTCATCCTCCGAGTTTCCCGTCACTCGTCTCCGCAGATGGTGCCTCGGACATTACGCAGCACCAGCCCACCCCGCAGCCCTGTCCGCCCGCCGGCTGCACCGGGACGGTCTCCGTGGCCATGGCTCTGGGGAGGCAGGCAGGGGGCGCAGGGGCCAGCTCTGGATGCCGGGATGGGCGACTGAGGGTCTGTGGGGTGGAGACCACTGTGCCCATCCGAGGGGCCTTTCCACCCTGCCAGCCCCGCGGCTGACTTCTCTGAGAGGCTACATGAACGCCGTTCTTTCCTCGCAGAAATTTAAAACCGTTTGCCACCAAATCTCCTGCCCGCCAGTGACCTGCGCCAACCCGTCGCTGCTGGAGGGGGACTGCTGCCCATCCTGCTTCCCCTGTGAGTGCGGGTGCACCCCGCTTTCCTCTCGGGGTGCGGCTCAGGCCGGCGTGCCCAGGGACACATCACCCGGCTGTCCACCCTCGCTGCCCAGCCATCAGCGTCTCCAAGGCCTTGAATTAGGTCCGAGGGCTTCTGTCCCGGCCGTCCCTCCTGCGCCATCACCGGGGAGGCCTGACCGGCTTGTTTCCCTCCCAGTGGCCGATGGCGAGGAGGGCTGGTCGCCGTGGGCGGAGTGGACCCAGTGCTCAGTCACCTGTGGGCCTGGCACCCAGCAGAGAGGAAGGTCCTGCGATGTCACCAGCAACACCTGCCTGGGGCCCTCCATCCAGACGCGGGCCTGCAGCCTGGGCAAGTGCGACCACCGCAGTGAGTCCCGGGGCCGCTCCGGGGGGTGGGTTTGGGAGGCGCCGGCTGGTCCGCAGGCTCCGGCGGGTCCCTCCTCTCCAGGCCGATGGCCGCCGCTGACGCCCGCGCCTCTCGTGTGCTAGTCCGGCAGGACGGCGGCTGGAGCCACTGGTCCCCGTGGTCCTCTTGCTCCGCGACCTGTGGGCTCGGCAACATCACGAGGATCCGTCTCTGCAACTCGCCGGTGCCCCAGATGGGGGGCAGGGGCTGCAAAGGCGGCGGCCGCGAGACGAAAGGCTGCCAGGGCGCCCCGTGCCCGAGTGAGTGGGACGAGGCGGGTGGGGCGGGCGCGTGGGGGCAGCTGGGACCAGGGCTTGGCAGGCCCGAGAGATGGAAGGAAGGTGCCCAGTCCCCTTGCTGGCTGGCCTGGAGGCAGCCCTGGGCATCGATGCCCAGCACCCGGGCTGGGCGCTGCCCTCGTCTGCGCCCGTGCAGGTAAGTCCCACCAACCTGCACAGTGGACCAGAACCAGAACGGGTGTAGCCGGTGCCCAGACGAGGTGCCGGACACGGCCAGCTGCCGGGCGTGACTCCAGGACGCCAGAGAATGTGGGTCCCGGCACCAGGACCTCCTTCGGGAGCCTAGCTCCTGGGTGTCCTGTCACGCAGAGGAAGGCGTGGGGTGACGGGAAGGGGCGTTAACGCTGAACCTCAAGGTCACACCTCCCCGCACGTTACCGAGGTCCCCGCAGCCCCGTCACCTCCACACCCAAAGGGGCTGTGACTTCTCTTCCGAGACCCTCAGCTCCGTGGCCCTGACCTCAGTCACCGAAGGGCTTCTCGCCAAATTCCGCCGCGTTGGAGGCCCGCGTCACGGCTTCCCCCGCCCGGCCCGCAGGGCACCCGGCTGACGCCGTCCCGTCCCCGCTCTCCCCGCAGTCGACGGCCGCTGGAGCCCCTGGTCCCCGTGGTCCGCCTGCTCCGTCACCTGCGCCGGCGGCATCCGCGAGCGCACGCGCGTCTGCAACAGCCCGGAGCCCCAGCACGGCGGGAAGGCCTGCGTGGGCGACCGCACGGAGCAGCAGATGTGCAACAAGCGGGGCTGCCCCGCAGGTGAGCGCCCGGCGCCGCCCGTCCCCGCGGCCACAACGGGCTCCGACGTGACCGCTGGGCTTCCTTCTGACCAAGGGGAGGAGAGACACAGAGAACCAGGAAAGCCGACGCAGGCACACAGGTCCCGCCCCCAACACCGCGACAGGCGCCTCCGCACCTGGTTTCTGGAAGAGCGGAACCGTGCGCGCAGGCGGCACACCGTGTCCTGCAGCCTGTGGTGCGCACGCGCATCCCCCAGCTCCACGGCTCAGCGTGCGCGGCGCCCCGCCCTCCGCCCTCCGCCCTCCGCCCCCCGCCCCATGAGCGGCGCCTACCGTGTGCGGCCCCCGAGGTTGCGCGTCACCCCCCTTACGTCCCTCAGTTTCCCTACAACCAAACGTTAGTGCTGACCTGCCCGGTGCCTCCAGGGGCTCCGTGAGTGTCCGAGTCGCTCCTGGGCCGGTTCCGTGGCTGCCCCACCAGCGGCCCTGACCGCTCTGCTCCCCACGCAGACGGCTGCCTGTCCAACCCCTGCTTCCCGGGCGCCCAGTGCAACAGCTTCCCCGACGGCTCCTGGTCCTGCGGCTCCTGCCCAGTGGGCTTCCTGGGCAACGGGACCCACTGCGAGGACCTGGACGAAGTGGGTGCCCACCCTGGGCAGGGCGGAGGGGCGCCTCAGAGGCGGGGCGGCTCACCCCTGCTTGTCCCCGCAGTGCGCCCTGGTCACCGATGTCTGCTTCTCCACGAGCAGCAAGTCCCAGCGCTGCGTCAACACGGACCCCGGGTTCCACTGCCTGCCCTGCCCGCCTCGCTACAAGGGCACCCAGCCCTTCGGGGTCGGCCTGGAGGCCGCGCAGACGGGAAAGCAGGTGGGCAGGGCGGCACAGCCCTTTTGTGACTCAGCCTTCCCAACAGCCAGCCAGGAACTGGGGAGACGGCGGGTAGAGACGGGGGAAGGGCAGCGTTCTGGAGAGACGGCCCTCGAGAGCCGACCACGTGGGGGCAGAGCTCAGCTGCGGCCACAGGACCCACGAGGACCAGCTCTCGGTTTTTCCTGAGTCAGCAGCTCCCGTATCACCGGGGCTCTGACAGGTGTCGGCAGCACCCGGTGGGGACCCTGAGTGCCTCCGGGTGGCTCCCGAAGGAGCAGAGTCCCAGCGCCTGTCACTCGGAGGCATCCTCGGGAGGCCCTCCTGGGAGGGTCGCACAGCCCCGAGCTCATGGCCTGGGCCCCGTGAAAGTGGGGCTGGGGTCCTGGGGTGCCCACCAGTGTGGCCCTCCTCCAGGTGTGTGAGCCCGAGAACCCGTGCCGGGACAAGACCCACCGCTGCCACCGGCAGGCCGAGTGCATCTACTTGGGCCACTTCAGCGACCCCATGTACAAGTGCGAGTGCCAGACGGGCTACGCGGGCGACGGGCTCATCTGCGGGGAGGACTCGGACCTGGACGGCTGGCCCAACAAGAACCTGGTCTGTGCCACCAACGCCACCTACCACTGCATCAAGGTGAGGGCGCCTGGGACACAGCGCCGAGGTCTCCAACGGGGGGAGGGGGGGAGGCCGGGCCACCCGTTGGGTGGGCTGTCCCCTGACCCCCTCGGGGTGCTTCGTCCCGTCCTGTCGGTGTCTGCACAGCTCGGCCCTGACCTGTGATGTTTCTAAAGCCTGATCGGTGGCGCGTCACGCACGCCCCTGCCCCTGGGAAGGGCGGACCCAGGGCAGTGATCCGGAGCCTGAGGCCTGGGTTGCGAGCCGTCAGCAGTCGCCGCACCGTCCCAGACTCTGGCCCGGCCCGGAGGTGATGTCTTGGAGCTGTGGCCTCCTGGTGGACGAGCTGATGTTCACGAGAAGGAGAAGGGACGGTGGGGCTCGGTCCGCAGCCGTATTTCCTCGGAGCAGCCGTCCCTCCTCAGGCGTTGAGCGGCGTCACGGGGTCCTGGGCTCAGGACGGCGTCGGTGGTCTTGACTCTGCAGGGGTGGTGACGTGGTTTCCAGGGCAGCCCAGATGTGAGGCCCCATCTCGGCCCCCAGCTGTCGCTGCTCCTCCTGCAGGAAGGCCCGGCGTCCTAACGTGTGCTTCCTCTGGTCCCAGGACAACTGTCCCCTGCTGCCCAACTCCGGGCAAGAAGACTTCGACAAGGACGGCATCGGCGACGCCTGCGATGACGACGATGACAACGATGGCGTCAGCGACGAGAAGGTGGGAGGGTCCGCGTCCTTGGAGCCTGCGCTGGGTCAGGAGCAGAGGGTCAGGGATGAGAGCCTCACGCTAAACAGTCGCCGTGAACTGTCGTGACGGGGCTCCTGCCTGTGTCACCGTCACCAACGAGAAGGCTGGTCCTTCACCACAGGAGTGACCGGCCGAGCCTGGAGCTGCCGGGCGCCGGCGGGAAGCGTTGCGAACAGTTTAACGCGCTGCTCACTGGTGGCGCAGTGTTACAGCCACACCTAACCGGGACCTGCAGGGTGGACGGTGCCAGCTTTCACTCACAGCTTTGCTGCATCTGCCTTCTGCTGACCCACTGACTCATTCATTCATTCATTCATTCATTCATTCATTCATCTACTCAGTCACTCACTCACTCGTAGTTACGCACCTGCCTTCACCAGGGAGTGTATGCTGTCATCTCTGCGCGAGAAAATCTCAAAATGTTCAAGAGAGGCAGGTGCACATATAAGTAGGAAGCGGTCTGAGGTCAGGCGTGTGCTGGGTTGGCCGCGCCCGTGCAGACGCGCTGGCCCCGACCTCTGACCTCTGCTGGACGGTGTGTCTGCTGGGCTGTCTCTCTAGTTCCTCCCCCGCGTTCCCTGCAGGACAACTGCCAGCTCCTCTTCAACCCGCGCCAGTTGGACTACGACCAGGACGAGGTGGGGGACCGCTGCGACAACTGCCCGCACGTGCACAACCCCGCCCAGATCGACACCGACCACAACGGCGAGGGCGACGCCTGCTCCGTGGACATCGATGGCGACGGTCAGTGCCGCGCGCCCGCACGGGCGTGTCTAAGACCCTGAGTGAAGCTGGCCGCGTTCTGCTCTGTGTTTGCTGGACCCGCTCAGCTTGCCCCACGGCTGAGACGAGGCGGCGCCTCTCGGAGCTGTTCGCGTCCGCCCGTCGCTCCCGCGGCCACGGACGGGTCGCAGCTTCTGCTCCTTTCCTGCTGCCCTGCAGCTGGGTGACCCTCCCCCCACACCCCAGGCCTGTCTCACGCTTTTCCTGGGGCTCATGGATTGGAGTGTTCGCTGCCTCGTCACTGACAGGGTGACGCCGTGGTCCACGGGGAGCCTCTGTCTCTTCACAGCTCCTGTCTCGATGGACTTCGTAATCTGTTTTAGGTTTCTTCGTAATCTGTTTCAGCCACCTTCGCCCACATCGGTGCCCGTTCCTTTCCCGCTCATGTGGGCACGGTGCCAGGGCCTCGGAGCCTCAGCTGCTCGCTCGCCCCGGCACCCAGGGCGCGTGTCCTAAGTGGCTATTCGGAGAATAGCACCGCGGACTCCGGCTGACCGGGCACAGCCAGTGGCCACCCGGGTGCCACCTGAAAGTTAACGGGAACGGCACCCAGGCGCGTCCACGCAGCCGTATCTCCTCACTCACCCCCTCTGTCCGGCGGGAGCCTGGCTGTCAGGGACTCGGTGACGGGAGCTCGGTGCTTCTGTTCCACTGGCCACGCCCTCTCCCCGCAGATGTCTTCAACGAGCGGGACAACTGTCCCTACGTCTACAACACGGACCAGAGGGACACGGACGGCGATGGCGTGGGCGACCACTGCGACAACTGCCCCCTGGTGCACAACCCCGACCAGGTGGGTGGCCGTGGGGTGTCGGAGCGGGGCTGGGGCCCGGGCCTTTCAGTCTCAGACATAAATGCACGTACGTCCCTGTGAGCGTCCCTGAACCCGGCCAAGGCCCGACACGGGGACATGTGCCGAACTGACCTCCAAGCTCGGCCCTCGCGCCTCGGTGGCCTCGGCTGGACCGACTGAGGCTTCGCCGTGTGGTCTGAGGGCCTCGCGTCTCCATCGCGTTGTCTGCACTTATTTCCCGGCTCAGCCGGCTCTGGCTTTCCCAGAGTTGCCTCGGGAGACACGTGAGAACATGTGTATGTAGTTCATAGGAGGCAGAGCGGCAGCAGCTGTGGGTTTACAGCTGTGAGCACATGGAGCAGAGGTTATTCTTTTTTAAAAAAAAATATATTTTATTGATTTTTTACAGAGAGGAAGGGAGAGGGATAGAGAGTTAGAAACATCGATGAGAGAGAAACATCGATCAGCTGCCTCCTGCACACCCCCCACTGGGGATGTGCCCACAATCAAGGTACATGCCCTTGACCGGAATCGAACCCGGGACCCTTCAGTCCGCAGGCCGACTCTCTATCCACTGAGCCACACCGGTTAGGGCACAGAGGTTATTCTTGCAATATTATTGTTATTATTTTAATCCTCACCCAAGGATATTCTTCCATTGATTTTTAGAGAGAGTGGAAGGAAGAGAGAGACAAAAACATTGATGTGAGAGAGACACATCTACTGGTTGCCTCCCCCATGGGCCCCGACTGGGGGCAAGGAGTAAACCCACAACTGAGGTACGTGCCCTCGATCAGGAATCGAACCTGCGACCCTTCGGTCCATGGGCCGGCACGCTAACCACTGAGCAACCGGCCAGGGCTATTCTTGCATTATTATTTATTAATTGTCGTATTATTTTCCACACGAACAACTGTAAACCTGCCGCTGCCCGCCCCGTGTGTGACCGCGGACGATGTCGGAAAGGGCTTCATTCTGGACAGCTTCCCGTCTCCCTAAGGGAGAGGCCCCGTGGAGAGAGCAGGGGTGGCGAGCCGGGTCCCGCCGGGCTGTGTGTAGACGGCAGAGTGATCTCGGGGAGCCGCCCCTGCCCGCAGACCGGCCGCTCCCGGGGGTGAGGGTCCCCGAGACCCCGCTCACGGCGGGTGCTCTGTGCCCCAGATCGACGTGGACAACGACCTGGTGGGGGACCAGTGTGACGACAACGAGGACATCGATGAGGACGGCCACCAGAACAACCAGGACAACTGCCCCTACATCGCCAATGCCAACCAGGCCGACCACGACGGCGACGGCCGGGGCGACGCCTGCGACTCGGACGACGACAACGACGGGGTGCCCGACGACCGTGACAACTGCCGGCTGGTCTTCAACCCCGGCCAGGAGGACGTGGACGGTGGGTGTGACAGTGCACGGCCAGTGCCCGCCCGCCACGGGCTCCCGGGGACGAGAGCTGCTCCTGAGGCCGGCGCGGCCCCTCCTGACGGCCGTCTCGTCCTCGTGGCAGGTGACGGGCGGGGCGACGCCTGCAAGGACGACTTCGACAACGACAGCGTCCCCGACATCGACGACGTGTGTCCCGAGAACAGCGCCATCAGTGAGACCGACTTCAGGAACTTCCAGATGGTGCACCTGGACCCCAAGGGCACCACGCAGATCGACCCCAACTGGGTCATCCGCCACCAGGGCAAGGAGCTGGTGCAGACGGCCAACTCGGACCCTGGCATCGCCGTGGGTGAGCCTCGGCGCGCCCTCCCGGGTCGGGGCCGCCGTGCCCACGCGGCTCCTTACAGCCACAGGGGGCTCGGGGGTCCTCCGTGGCCCCGTCCCCGCAGCCGTAGCCACCTCTGCTTAGAGCTGGCACTCGCCTCGCCCTCGTCTCTGAAAGGCTGGTTTTAGGAGGCCATTTGCCCTTTGGTTGTGTGACCCTGAGCCACCGCCGTCACTAGCGCAGCGCGTGTGGCTCTGTGTGGCTCCCTGGGTCTGGTCTGCAGAGACGACCCCTGTGCGTGTGCTCGCACCCAGGGACAGAGCCCGGGTGGGGCGGGCACGGCGCCGGGAGGCTGCCCTGACCGCCTCGGCCCTGCCCCTCGCGCACAGGCTTCGACGAGTTCGGGTCCGTGGACTTCAGCGGCACCTTCTACGTGAACACCGACCGGGACGACGACTACGCCGGCTTCGTCTTCGGCTACCAGTCCAGCAGCCGCTTCTACGTGGTGATGTGGAAGCAGGTGACCCAGACCTACTGGGAGGACCAGCCCACCCGCGCCTACGGCTACTCGGGCGTGTCCCTCAAGGTGGTCAACTCCACCACCGGCACCGGCGAGCACCTGAGGAACGCGCTGTGGCACACGGGGAACACGGCGGGGCAGGTGAGGGCGGGAGCCGGCCCACCCTGAGGACACCACCTTCTCTTCTGTCCTTAACTCGGGGACAATTACGTTAACCCCCTCCCTGAGTCTCCCCCAATTACAGGCACCGAGCTGGAACTTTTGTAAACATGACGGGCGATTCTCTGGCCAATTAGACAGGGAGACGGTTTAAAAGTAGGTGTTTCTCCCACGGTCCCGGCTCAGGGCGTGGAGGGTCCAGAACCTGGTTCCGTGACCCGGCTCAGGGCTGTGCTCTTAGCACTGAACGTCCTGGTCCCTGCCGGTAACTCTCCACCCACCCTGGAGTTTATTCTATGAACGGGGTCGCGGGGTTGGTATGCAGAGCAACACCCCCCGTTCCCATTTGCTGTTGTGACTGCACTCAGGACTCGGGGCGATGTTTTCTCAGGTGCGGACGCTGTGGCACGACCCCAAAAACATTGGCTGGAAGGACTACACTGCCTACCGGTGGCACCTGACACACAGGCCCCGGACGGGCTACATAAGGTGAGCCCCCCAACCCCCCCCCAATCTCAGGCCCCGGACGGGCTACGTAAGGTGAGCCCCCCAACACCCCCAACCTCAGGCCCCGGACGGGCTACGTAAGGTGAGCCCCCCAACACCCCCAACCTCAGGCCCCGGACGGGCTACGTAAGGTGAGCCCCCCAACACCCCCAACCTCAGGCCCCGGACGGGCTACGTAAGGTGAGCCCCCCAACCTCAGGCCCCAGACGGGCTACATAAGGTGAGCCCCCCAACACCCCCAACCTCAGGCCCCAGACGGGCTACGTAAGGTGAGCCCCCCAACCCCCCCCAACCTCAGGCCCCGGATGGGCTACGTAAGGTGAGCCCCCCAACCCCCCCAACCTCAGGCCCCAGACGGGCTACGTAAGGTGAGCCCCCCAACCCCCCGACCTCAGGCCCCAGACGGGCTACATAAGGTGAGCCCCCCGGACCCCAGGCCCTGGATGGGCTACGTAAGGTGAGCCGCTCCTGAGGGACGGAAGGACATGCTGCTCGCTGTACGGACTGCCTTTGGCTCTGAAAGGCAGAGACATGGCCAACCCCCTGCTCTGGGTCAGGGATTGTGGTGTGGGGAGGGGGAGGGGGAGGGGGATGGGGAGGGGGATGGGGATGGGGATGGGGAGGGGGATGGGGATGGGGAGGGGGATGGGGATGGGGATGAGGGATGGGGATGGGGAGGGGGATGGGGAGGGGGAGGGGGAGGGGGATGGGGATGGGGATGAGGGATGGGGATGGGGATGGGGATGAGGGATGGGGATGGGGAGGGGGATGGGGATGGGGAGGGGGATGAGGGATGGGGAGGGGGATGGGGAGGGGGATGGGGATGGGGATGGGGAGGGGGAGGGGGATGGGGATGGGGGTGAGGGACAGGGGTGAGGCCTGAGTCGCAGCTGGGGCATGGCCAGGAGCAAGCAGTTTCCTCCCAGGAGCCCTCCCCAGAGTTTACGCCCTCCCTCTCCCCCGCCCGCCCGCAGGGTCTTGGTGCACGAAGGGAAGCAGGTCATGGCGGACTCGGGGCCCATCTACGACCAAACCTACGCGGGCGGGCGGCTGGGCCTGTTTGTCTTCTCTCAAGAAATGGTCTATTTCTCGGACCTCAAGTACGAATGCAGAGGTGGGTGCGGGACGGCCAGGCCGGAGGCAGGCGGGGGCACCTGTGCGCTCGGTCACGCGGCTGTGGCGTGAGCGAGGGCTCGGCCCTGGCAGATGCTGGTTTGCTCAGCTTGAGCTGTTGTAATGGTTTAAGTTGAATGTGGGAGGCCACACACTTAGCAAATGCTCACAGCCCCACCCATCCATGGCGCCCACCACACGTCCGGCGCTCTCTAACCTCCAGGCCCCTAGTGGGACTTGACAGCACTGCCCGTGTGAAAGGAAGAGAGAGAGAGCGAGAGCGAGAGCGAGAGCGAGAGAGAGAGAGAGGGAGGGAGAGACTGCCAGAGGGAGGAGGAGGGAGGAGGGGAGGCAGGGAGGAGGCTCAGCGCTCTTTCTACAAGTGCATTTGACTCAAATGATTACCGACCTGGAGGGAACCTGGCTCCCACGAGGCCAGAAAACACCGCTTGGGCCACGAGGCAAGTGAGGCTCAGAGCTGCTGCTCCGACCACACGTGACACAGACGCTGAGGCCGAGGGAGGGCTCAGGGCTGACGGACCTTCCTGCCTCCGGTCAGCGTCCTGGTCCTGTGCCAGTGGCCTTTCTGGACATCCGTCCCCTCCCTGCAGGTCTGCATCCACGCATCATCCAGCACGTGTGGAATTCTTTTTTAAAAATATACCGTTACTGATGTCAGAGAGGAAGGGAGAGGGAGAGAGAGAAACATCCACGATGAGAGAGAATCATGGGTCAGCTGCCTCCTGCACGCCCCACCCTGGGGATCAAGCCCGCAACCCGGGCATGTGCCCCGAATCGAACCGTGACCTCCTGGTTCATAGGTCAATGCTCAACCCCTGAGCCATCCTGGTGGGGCAGGGATGTCTTTTTTAGAGATTGAAATAATGGCATTTCAGGTTGTAGGTCAAAGAACACAGAATGAGACCAATGCCCGTCCTAACCGCGGACTGTTTTTCTAGATGTGTGAACGGGCCGCACGCGTGTCCCGCACGCACTGTAGGTGCTGTTACTAGACCCCTCCTCGTCCTGGCCCCCGGCTTCTCTCGCTGGCAGCGTCTTCTGACCTTGACCTTAACTTCGAGCGGCTCTTCACCTCCTTCAACCCCAAGCCCAAGTGCCTCCAGAGGGCAGATGCCAGTGGGCCCCGAAGATGGACGCCCAGCCCGCCCAGGAAGCAGTGATGGCACACGAGACTTTACGTGGCGTGGCCACCGCCGTGGCATTGTTTCTTCTTGTTTGCTTAAAGAGACGACGTGTGCGTGTAAAGGGTGACTGCCGACTGTGTTTATGTGCACGCGGAGCTGAAGGGCATACTGTGCGCGAGACGTTATCGCCACTCAGGCGGCAGCACGTCCCACACGGCTCACACCCCGCTGCTGCCGCTCCTGTGGGGCTGCCCACGCTCGCGTCACGTTAGCTCCCCCAGGAAGAGGCTCCCGCATGGCTGAAGTGGGGCGTGGCCGGGCAAGGCAAACCCCGCCCCTAATCTTTCCTGCAGTGACAGCCCCCCCTCGGCAGAGAGGGGGTCTGCCCAGGAGGGGACATCCTGCCCACTGGCTGGCACACGGGCTAGGTGGGGCCTGGCGGTGCCCTCCCAGGGGGCCCTCACATGGCTGCTCAAGCTGTCAGGGACTCGGGAGAGCTCACCAGTCGCCACCTGGCCCACGTCTGATCGAGTGTTCTCCTGGCTTCTCTCCCACCTCTGCCCCGAGGCCAGGCAGGCAGAGATGGGCAGTGCCCGCCGGGCTTTGAGACCATGGCAGAGGCACCTGCTCCTAATCGGGTGATGGGTTTCCTTGAGGCTCCCGTTACACATGCTGTGCCCGTATTTCCTGAAGGAAGACAGCAGGCAGGTCATCCCAGGACTTCCCTGACCTCTGTCGGGGCCACGGAGGGCGTGCGAGTTCTAGGATAAGCACCTGACCAGCACATAACGATACAAAGGCGGTTACGGCGGACCTTCCTGTCGAAACACGAGGCTCGATAATTTATGTTGTCGGAACAACGTGCTGTAAAATGCGGTAGAATAAATAAATGATGCTGAGCGTTGCCGGTGGCTCTGATGCGACCTTCCTCCCGTCCTCTCTCCGAGCGTGAGGGCTTGGCCTTGCTTGGCAGCGGGTCTGGCCAAAGCTGCCGTGACTGGCACCCGGCCACGCGGGTCGGGTTCCTTGGTGCTGAAGCTGTGTGAGCTCTCCGCAGGGGCTGTCTCAGCGGAGAAGCTGGTCTTGTCCGACGGGGCGACTCCTTCCTTTCTGTTCCCATTTCCTTTCGAGGCCAGATCTCGAGCCCCCGAAGCGTTTGCCCCCACCACACAGTTCACTGATAAAGTCGGTTTGCTGCTCCCTCTGAGGTTGGCTTTCTGTACTCCGCTGCACTTCTTACTTTTTTGTGGACTTCTGTTCCCACGACAACAGGGTGGCGGACGTGACTGAGGGGGGAGGGGGTGGCCCTCCGTGGGGCGCTGTTTGCCGAAGGCCGCAGCGGTGTGGGATGGCGATGTGAATATTAGAATGTACCATATTTTTTGTAAATTATTTATGTTTTTTTTTTTTAAACCATCTTCTCGTACAGATGGATGAGACTTCGCTTGGTTTGCCAAAGACTGTAAATATTTATTTATTTGTTCGTTCACACGGTCAACGCTTCACCACGGAACCCTGCCTTTAGCGAGAGCCTCATTTTATACTTTAAAGATGAACGGCAGAAAATAAACTGTGAAAAGGTTTTTACAGAAATGGATCTCTCTCCCTTTTTTAAAAAGAAGAGTTTCCACCCGGGGGGGGGTGGGGTGGGAGGAAGGGGATACCCCAACGGGAGGTTTGCCGTCGCCCCCTCCCCCCCGCCCCACCCCGTGTCGTGAACACGCCAACGAGCTGTTTATTATACAGACGTTCAGCGTGTTTCGTTTCCTGCCTGTGAAATCGTCTAGTTGTCCTTGGTTGGACCAGAACACACCCTTTTTCCTGTTTAAAAAGATGGAATCCTTGTTCTTCTATGTGGTGTCAGGAACACACTGCACTGTAATATGTGGTGCATATGCACAGTGGGGTCCCCCTCAGCCATCAGAGGCGGAGCGCTGCCGTCGCAGACGCAGGGGCGGGCTGGGGGGCATCGTCACTGGAATACGTCGCACAGGGAGGTTGAGACCCGCCTGGGCCACTCACAGGTGGAACCTGAACCTGAAAGCACCCATGAGCCAACAGGACAAGAGAACAAAGAGAACGCAGCCCCAGCCCCGCGTGGGGTCACCGGAGGGGAGGGTGTAGGAAAGGCTAAAGCGGGTGAACGGTGACCGAAGGAGGTTTGACTCTGGGGCTCCGTCTGGGGGTGTGGACCCGGGCTCTGCCCTGGCAGCGCCCCAGCAACGTCGGGCTGACCCGCTCCGGGGGGATCAGTGCTGCTGGACAGGGATGTCACACGGACGATGCCACGTCCATCGCTGCGGCCCTTACAGGTGATTCTTTCTAACCCCAAGCTCCTTCCTCCGCCGTATCTCCTGGGACTGACAGATGGTGTGACCCGTACACTCACACAACGCTGCACGCCCACTGCATCTCAACAGAGCGGAAAAACGGAGTCGGCAGGGAAGGTGAGCCGTGGGTCACGCATCTTCCGTGAGTGACGGGAAGGGAAGGAAGGGAACAATCCATTTACCGCGGCATCCAGTACACTCCAATACCGAGAAAGGACCCCAACCAAAGCGGGAAGACCCTATAAAGAAAAACGTAAAACTCTGCTGAAAGGAACGGAGATGGAGGCGCTCCTGTGAAGGACGGGAGAGTCCCGTGGGGGGAGGCGGCAGCCCCGGGGCACCCGCAGCTCCCGTGCAGCTTCCACAGATCTCAGCAGCCTCGCGCAGGAACGGAGAGGGCCCTCAGGTTCACGTGGGTCACAAGGGCGCTAAGAAGCCAAAACAATGAACGTAAAAACACATTGGGCGACTCACACTTCCTGATTTCAGAACTTCCTACAACGCTAGTGTTCAAGACTGTGGAGCTGGCGGCAGGACAGACCTGCGGACCCGGACAGAGCGCATCCAGAAGTAAACTCACACACTCGTTCTCCTTCCACGTGCAAAGCAGTAACGCTGACCCCCACCCCCCCACACTTCGCACTACACACGAAGCAGCTTAAAACGCGTCAGCAACCTGAACGTCAGAGCAAAACCACCGAACGCAGGTGAAAACCCTGGCCAACCGTCATGACCTTGGGCCGGACCACGGGTTCTTAAATGACACAAAGGCGCGCGCCACGGAAGGAACAGTAGATAAACTGGTCCTCTCAAAAGGAGAGAACAATCCATTATGAAGGAAGCAAAAAGACAAATTACCAACTACAAACGTATCGACAAAGCATGTACCTGCTAAGGGTCTGGTGTCCAGAATACACAAAGAACTCGGACGACCCAACAAAAACGCAGAAAACTCCATTTTAAAAAATGGGCAACGGATTTAAACAAACGTTTTTCCACGGAAGAGACACCACCGACCAATGAGCCCATGGAAGCATCTCGACATCCTTAGTCACCAGGGAAACAGATGCGAGGCAGCACCTCACACCCCCTGGACGGTCACACTGCGCGTTAGCCAGGCGGTGGCTGGAGAGACCGGAGCGGGTCGCACGGGACGTGGAGTGGGGCGGCCGCTGTGGGAAACCGTCTGATGTTTCCTCTAACAGCTACACGTGGGGACGGCCTGACGCCGCGATCCCACGCCAGGCGTGTGCCCCCGAGGATGCGGGAGAGCGACTCAGCCACGTGCGTCTCCTTGGCCGCCGGAGATGGGAACAGGCTCGCAGACAGCGGCGGCATTTTCACAGGAGCAAGTTCTGTTCGGCCTCCGGACGTGGCAGGACTGGCCGCACTGGCGTCTCATTGGGCCCTGCCATCGCGTCGCCGCACAGGCTAGCGCGCAGCGAGAAGTCTTGTGCGAGGCTCAGCGACTGGAGCATTTCCTGTTGGGCACTGGGGCCCCCGCAGCGACAGAGCTCCTTCCGCGGAGGGTCCCCGCGCTCCTGGGGAGAGCCTGCGTCGCTGCTCGAGGGAGCAGGATCGGGGACGTGATGCCACCGGTGTGCGTGTCCCCATCACAGACGACAGTGAGAGAGCTGCTTACAGATCCCGCACGGCACCCCAGGAGCGTCCCGTGCTCCCGAGGCCTCGCCGCCCTGCGGGCTGAGCCCTGCTTTCCGACACCCCACACCGGCTGCTCCGGCGGAACGGACGCCCTGTAGCGGCCGGACCAGCGGTTCTCAGACGAGTGGGCACTAAAGACGCACTGAGGATCCCAGCTCCACACGATGCATTCTTTCTAGAATAAGCAAGCGTCTGTTGCTCTTGGCCGGCCGGAGAGCATCTTCTGCGAGACAAGTCTCTTGGCCAAAAGAGGATTTTTGAAGATTCTCTAATGCTCACGTCGTCATTTCTGTGCTAATTGCATTAACAGTGGAGCCAGTCTCCGGAAACTCCCACGACCCTCACTCGCCAGGCTGCTCTGCGCTGTCAACTGTTTACGGTCGCCCTCCTCGCGGGTGAGGAAGCGAATGCGGGTACACGAGCACCTGGTCCTCAGGCTCCGCCACGCGCTCAGGCCTCTGCTGCGGGGACGGCCCGGACAGGATCTGCAGGGGCGGTGAGGTCTGAGCTTCGTGTCCAGCACACGCTGAGGCTTCCTGCTGCCGCCCGTGAAGACCAGGCCCAGCAACTGTGTGCGGGTTAGAACAAGGAGAGACAGCGCTGCAGAGCACGCCCCGTGGGGCCCACCGCTACTGACACCTGCACGTGGTTCCCACGTGTTTATTCCTTCAAGCATTCCTGTGCACGGGCGTGCCTCCATCCCTTCCTCCGTCACTCGCCCATGTTGGGCCGTGTCCCACACGTGCGTGTGCTTTTGAAGAAGCTGGCGGTTGATTTAAATTCTCTTCCTCTCCGTCCTGACTTAGGAGCTTCGCAAACTCGGCCCCTCCGTGTTCCTACCCACAGTGGTTGTGGGGAAGTCGGACAAGGGGGGGGAGCACCGGGCTGCGGGTCCCTGCAGCGGGGAGCGCAGGGAGCGGGGAGGGGAGAGGGAGCTTTGCTGGGCGCCCCCGACTCCCAGCTCAGACAGGGGGTGCTGGCACCTGCCGAGCGACAGGAGGAAACAGCGTGGCTCGGCGCAGCCTGCGTGTGAGGAGATGGGGCGGAGACAACAGTGGCTCGGCTTCTTCTCCAAAGCCTTGCCGTTTCTCTGCCGGAGGTGGGAGCTGCCGTCACAGCCGAGGCTGCCTGCCCGTCTCCTCGGAGGCCTGAGGGTCCTTCTTCCCTGGGACAACGAGGCGTCAGGGTGTCTCCGTGTGGGGGAGATGACGCTGTTTGTTCTTTTTCTCTGTATGTGAATTCTTTATCTGAGAAAAATCTGCTCCCACAGAGCCTTCGTTCTCTTTCCATCTTTGCTGCTGTCTTTCCTTCTCTGGGACCTCAGGCGGGATGATGTGCAGGGAGAGACCCTGGAAATTCCGGGCAGAAGCAAGAGCCGAGGGCTGGGGGGAGGGGCAGAGGGGCGGCCGTAGGGGGTGGGGGGACCGCGGTGTCAGGTGGGGGAACGGACCGGGCTCTGTATCTTTGGAAAGAGTGGGAGGGACGGGACGGCTCAGGAGATGATTACGCAGGCGTTTGTACCTGACGGGGAGAGAGCGTCAGGTCAGCATCAGGAGACCCACTCAACAGCGTCCGGCAGCGCTTGCAGAGGGAGGGGTGTGGGCAGCGCCGTCCTTCATCAAAGCCCAGGGCCCGGCCAGGCACCCAGGGGAACGCACTGACCGTGGACCCCGACCCCAGGCCCCGCCTGGGACCGATGCCACAGGCCAGTCCCTGCTTCTCCGCATCGAGCAGCACAGAGGTCTCAGGTCACAGGACGCGTGCCTCCTGGGGCTGCTCCCGCCAGGTCACCCAGCTCCAGCTGGAGAACGCTCACTGCCCATCCGATCACAGATGTGCTCGGAGCTGCCCCTCAGAGCCGTGGTCACCCCGGCTGTGGGCAGGGCCCCAGAAGAGAGAGACTGGGGCGCTCTGGGGACTCGCTGTGCGGGTCCTCGAAGCCCAGTTCCCATGCTGGGGGGCCGGGGGGGACGGCGGACACAGTGTCCATGGTGTGAGGCCTGCAGCAGCCACAGCTCTCCCCGCGGCCACGCTGCCACGGAACCCTCATCCCACGGAAAGCTGTTTTCCAAGGAGATAAAGAAAGTCCTCCATAATCGTTCTTAACGGAATAGTGTTTATTTCTTCACGTGTTTTTATCCAAAGGGGGAAACGTCGCTCACAGTACGAGAGGTTACAGACATGGCATTGAAAGCAGATGGCAATGTGATGTATTTTCAGAAAGTTATAAATTAATTTGAGCTTTTAGAGCAGCCGTGGGCAAACTACGGCCCGTGGGCCGGATCTGGCCCGTTCGGCTGTTCTATCTGGCCCGTGGAGCCGAAAGAGCGGAGGGTTCTCTTGCTCTCCCCTCCGCTCCTTTACTTTGAATTTATATTAGTTCACACAAACACTCCATCCATGCTTTTGTTCCGGCCCTCTGGTCCAGTTTAAGAACCCATTGTGGCCCCCGAGTCAAAAAGTTTGCCCACCCCTGTTTTAGAGTATAAAGCCCAGCTGAGTCTAAAGGGATAACTTGGACAGAAATTGCTGGGCACCTGCCTCTTCGTAACTCATTCTGGAATAAAACCGACATCTCTTTCCATCTGGCCTGGGTGGCTGCCACGTTCCCTGCCCCATTCCCACCTCAGGCCCAGGAAGGGGCCTTGGAGCGCAGCCCTCAGGGGCCCCGCAGAGAACGGGAGATGCTCGCGTGGACCCCGAGGAAGAAGACACCGCCTAAGCGGGGTGAGAACAGCAGCACAGGCCTCCTGCTGTGGCTGCGCTGAGCGCTCCCTCAGGTATGGGGTCCACCCTCCACTGACCCTGTGTTCTGAACCTTCAGAGGCCGCCCCCAGAGGGGGCCCGGCAGGTGCCTTCGGGGCAGCAGCGTCCACACTGGGTCTCCAGGAGCAGAGGGCCGACTCGCGGTCAGACGCAGCCTTCCCGTGCGGAGCCAGGAGCGTCCGAGTGTGCGGCGAGCTAAGCTGGAAGAGAGGCAGCTTTTGAATTTCAAAATAAAACTCTGCATGTTGCTTTTCTCACGGGAAAGGAAAGCCTACGTGAGTGGCGTTTGGTAAAAGAGCCTCCTGACCCCCCCCCCACACCTCCCTCCCTGGGTGTGGGCCCAGGACGCTCCCTGCTCAGGGCCACGGGGCGGGCCCGCAGGTGCTCTGCGCGGCTGGCCGGGGGCTCGCTGTCACTGTCTCCAAGGACGGCGCCTGACGGTGCCCTCGGCAGAGGTCCTCCGGGACGTGGCAGAGGATGTAACGCAGACGCGGCTCGGGTGGGCCACGCCTGGGAACTGCCTTTCACTTAAACGCCTTGCTCAGCCTTCCACGGCTTGAGCCCGGATCACAGCGGTTCCGGTAAATCCAGCCACACGCTGCAGAGCCCCAGTGAACCGCGCCGGCGTCCCGTGGTCGGGGCCGGTGTTTGCCTGGCCACGCTCAGCAGCTTCAGAACGAGTTAAACAAACTGGCTTCCCGTTTCCTTTCTCCCTTTGACAGATCCTTAAACTCCCCCACCCCCCGCCTCGCACCCTGATCACAGGAGTGCCCGCCAAGCGTCGCCCGCATGTCCTGCCGGCGCCTCCGGCTGCAGAGGCAGCAGTTCCAAGCGGGCTTCCTGCCCAGTGTGGGCTGCTACTTCGGATTCCTTTTTGCTTAAACTTTCCACTTTTTATCGGCCTGCGATAGCATGTTATTTACCCCTTAGGGTTTCTACTTGCCAGAGGCTGGTGGGGAGTGGGCACAATCTCACCGGCGTTTGGGGGGACAGGGAGGGGCAGATGCAGCAGCTCAGGCAGCCCTGTCCGTCAGCGCCGGGGGCAGGTGCCTGGGGCGTGGCTGCCAAGTACTGAGGTGAAGGTGGATCCCTGAGTCGGGACACGAGAGGTGAAGGCCATCGGGTCGCTGTGGCCTGGAATAGAGCAGCCACCGTTCTGAGGCCGCCCCAGGAGCCGCGGCCAGCCGGAGCCGTGCCAGCCCGAGCCGTGTGCCAGCCCGATTTGACCGCAGTCTGCCTCGCAGCCACTCCCGGAGGCATTTTAACGGCAGAGAGAAGACCCGCCGCCTGCATGACCAGCACATCCTCACACCATCAGCAGACTGAGCTGTGACGCTCAGCGACCTCACTGCTGGCTCAGGCTGGGGCCACCCTCTGGCCCCGTTCAATGTGGGGATCTGGGTACGGGCCCCCCTGAGCGTCAGTGCCATCACCGAGGAAGGCGGGGTGATGGTGGTCCCTGAGAAAATCCACGCAGCACGTGGTAGGCCCTCCGTGTGTGCTCTCTCCACGGGCCAGCACTCCCTCCCTCCCGTGGCCTGTGCTGAGACCGGCCCCCTGCGTCCTGGTCGCTGCTCCCTGAGCTCCCCGGCCCGGCCCTCACGCCCAGACTCCTGAACGGTGGCCTCTGAGGCCCCGCCCAGCCCTGCCCAGCCCTGTGCCCAGTTCTGAGGAACCGAGGTGGGCAATGTGCACGAACCGAGGGCCTCCTGACCGAGCCCGAGAGCCCAGCTCAGCCCGTGCTCTCCTTACCGGCCGTGCTGGGCCGACCTGTCAGTCCGACATTTCACGGGGCAAGTTTTCAAACATGAGTATGTCCATCGACCGTCCTCGCGTGTCAGCTTTCTATGAACGTGTCCGACTAGGCCTAACCTGCAAACGGTCACCATGGCGGCGACCCGTGCCTCTGCGGAGCTGTGGAGACGCTCGGGAGGTGCCGCTCCGAGGGTGAGCTGCAGGCACAGCCGAGACCCCCGACAGTCCCAGCACCGATGGAAGGAACCAGCTGAGCCGTCGCGAACACGGGCTCCTCAGGCCATACGGACGGGACCCCAAGGAGATGTGCCTGCCTAGGCGTCTCCCCAGTTACCCCGGGGCGTGGCGTCACCGGCCGGCCGCCCCAGCTGACCAGGCCACGCTGGAGCGGAGGGAGGCTCCAGCTCCCGGGCTGAGACCATCCGCTGGCTGTGCCCCGCCCACCCCACCCGCTCTGCCCGCCTTGGCTCAGGAGTCCGTTCTGATTGGACAGCACTGACAGGCAGTGTGTGTGTGTGGTCGGGGGGGCGGGGGGGTGAGTGCAGGGAGGGCCTGACCCCACTCCTCCGCCCGGCCTGGAGGAAGCAGCCGGCCCTCCGCTGGGCCTGGGGACGCGGCCTCAACCTGAGCGCTGGGCCGTGGAGACACAGCTGAGCCCCGCCTGCTCCGGGCTTGTCGAGGTCGGGGCTCCCCCCGCGCAGGTGCACGTCCCGTTACCCTGGCAAATGCTCGCCCCTTCCTCAGCCACGGCAGAACCAGATCCTCTTTCCCGGTGGAGACAGCAGACGACAGTGAGAGAGCGAGGCTGAGCTGTCCTCACCAGCCAGACAGCCTGCCAGACAGCGATGGCATGCGAGACGGCCATGAGAGACGGCATGTCAGACGGCCATGCCAGACGGCACGCGAGATGGTGACAGCCATATGAGACGGCCATGAGAGACGGCATGTCAGACGGCCATGCCAGACGGCATGTGAGACAGTGACAGCCATATGAGACGGCGATGCCAGATGGTGACGGACATACGAGACGGCCATGAGAGACGGCATGTCAGATGGCCATGCCAGACGGCATGCGAGACGGTGACAGCCATATGAGATAGCGATGCCAGACGGTGACGGCCATACGAGATGGCCATGCCAGACAGAGATGGCCATGTGAGACGGCCATGCCAGACGGTGACGGCCATACAAGACGGCCATGCCAGATGGTGACGGCCATGCCAGACGGTGACGGCCATATGAGACAGCGATGCCAGACGATGATGGCCATGTAAGATGGCCATGAGAGACGGCATGTCAGATGGCGATGACCATGCGAGACGGCCCTGTCCCTGCAGGCAGGTGCACAGGGCTTCTCGGCAGAGTGTGCAGTGCCGTCCTGAGGCCTTTGCTGGCTGCTCTGCGTCCTGTGAAAGCCTCCTGAGCATTCCTGCTCAGTCACTTCAGAGAGAAGGTGATGGATGGAAGATGAATGGATAGATGATGGACAGATGATGGATGGATGGATGGATAGATGATGGATGGATGGATGGATGGATGGATGGATAAATGATGGATGGATAGATGATGGATGGATGATGGATGGATGATGGATGGATGGATGGATGGATGGATAAATGATGGATGGATGATGGATGGATGGATAGATGATCTATAGATGGATAGATGATAGATGATGAATAGGTGATGGGTAGATGATGGATGGATGAATGGATGGATAGATGATAGACCATAAATGGATGGATGATGGATAGAAGATGGATGGGTAGATAGATGGATAGATGACAGATGATGGATGATAGACAGATAGATGATATGTAGATGGATAGATGATAGGTGATGGATGGATGGACAGATGATGGATGGATGGATGGATAGATGATGGATGGATGATGGATGGATGGATGGATGATGGATGGATAGATGATGGATGGATGATGGATGGATGGATGGATGGATAGATGATGGATGGAAGATGAATGGATGGATGATGGACAGATGATGGATGGATGGATGGATAGATGATGGATGGATGATGGATGGATGGATGATCTATAGATGGATAGATGATAGATGACGGATGGATAGATTAGATAGACGATGGATGGATGGATGATGGATAGAAGATGGATGGGTAGATGATGGATGGGTAGATGGATGGATAGATGACAGATGATGGATGATAGATGATATGTAGATGGATAGATGATAGGTGATGGATGGATGGATAGATGACAGATGATGGATGATAGATGATATGTAGATGGATAGATGACAGATGATGGATGATAGACAGATAGATGATATGTAGATGGATAGATGATAGGTGATGGATGGATGGATAGATGACAGGCGATAAGGTTCAAAAGACTGAAGCTCTCAATGAACCAAAGGGTAGTTGGCGTCCTTCCCAGAGGCCCCTGCTCCTGCGCTCTTCCTCGTACAAGCCCACCAGGAATCAAAGAGCCCCAAGCTCTTCCCTGGCTCCTGAATAAAACCCTCAACACGTCCCATGAATCACAACGCCACTGAACCATCAGTCTCCCTTGGAAGCTGCCCCGTTGGCCTTCAGAAGAGGGTCCGCGGACAATCTGGAGTTACCGAGGGGTCTGGGGCGTTACAAACAGCTTCACCTCTCAGGCCGTGCTTTGCACTGCCCATCACTGTGTCTGAGTCCATGAGGTCTCAGCGTTAGAGCTGCCGGCTGTGCTTCCCTCCCTCTGAGGCCCGGAGGCGGCTGGGAGCGCGTCTGAGCCCACACCGCCGGGTCTCCGCGGCTGCCACGTTGCTGGAGCTTTTGGCAGGAGGTGGAAACCCCCCTCGCCTGGAGCTCGGCCCAGAGCTGCAGGAAGTCTCAATGCTGTTTTTTTCTTAACAGGCAAATGAGTCTGGAGTCTGGAATGATTTCCAGGAATTACTGTGGGAACTTAGTGCGAGAAATTTTTATTTATTTCTCTTTTCTTCTTCAAAAAACAACATGAAATCAAAGCAGAAAAGCGAGACTGAGCACACCACATGCTGACAGGTTTGTCTTTGTAACAAAGGAAAGGGATGTTCAGAGGGCAACAGGGTAGGGTGCCCGCTCGTCTGCAGGGAGGGCGGGCCTTGGGACCCAAGGGGCCGTGGGCCCTGGGAAAGCCACCCCTGCTCTTCCTTCTTACTCCCCTCCCAGGCGCTGCCCCGGAAGGTTCCAGCATTCCTCACAGGTGTCCAGGCCTGCTCCTCTTCCTCCAGCTCCCAGTCCTCGCTCAGGGAAAGCCGGAGAGGCTGACTTGGGAAAGGCCCCTGTGACACCCGGGTCAGGAGTCTGGTGCCCGCAGGGCTTTCTCCACGGTGCCAGCTAGGCGGGAGGCGGGGTCTTGGCACAGGCACCGGCTGTCACCTCTCGTGCTCACATCTCCCACAGGCCCTGGCGGCTCCGGTCGCTGGCACATGCCGTCTGTGCCGGTGCTGCTGGGCAAGCTCTGTGTCCACCTCGAGCGCATGCGCTGATGGCCCGGGTCTGACATGAACCCACGCGTGTCTGAGACCACGCGAGAGGCACGCTCCTCGGCTCCCAGGGCTCGGCAGGTGTTAGTCATCGGTATTATTTTCCTTTAAGTCATCTGGGGGAGGCCTGTGGCCTGGGGTGACCTCTAGCTGTCCTTGGCCCCCTTCCTGGCGCGGAGGGAACACCAGCAGTTACCAGCAGGAGCTAGGGGGAAGGTCTGAGACCGGATTAAAGGCACAGCGAACGCGGTCCTCTCTGCGGCCGGAGACCCCAGAGACGGGGCCTCTGCGGGAACGAGATGTAGTTTAAAACAGACCCGTGTTCTGGGCTCCGCTCCCTTCCTTCCGTGGTAATAACTGAATCTCAGCGGAAAACAAACCTTAAGTTTGTGCCGAAAAATCAAATAAAAAACCAGAACAACAAACTGACTTCCTGCTCATAACCGTGCACGGGGACGATCCTGTCCGCAGCCCTTTCTCGTTGGAGAAACAATGAGCGCTAACGGGAAGCTAATTCTGGCTCCTCTGCCATCAGCGCCAGGAAAGCCGCCAGCGCCAGGCCCTGGTACCTGAGCTCCGGCTGAGGGAGAATTCCGGGCCAAGACGCCAGTGGTAAGAGGAAGCTTGTTTAGAACGTCACGGAGGCAGGAGAAGTGAGTCAGAGAAGTAACAGGCCCAGGAAACTAGTTATAGCAGAAGAATATGGCTCTTGGAGCTTAGGGGGTGGGGGGACAGAGAGAAAGAGGGGGAGAAAGAGAAGGAGAGGGAGAGAGAGAGGGAGAGAGAGAGGGAGGGAGTGGGGGGAGAGAGGGGGAGAGAGGGAATGAGGGGAGAGAAGGGGGGAGAGAGAGGGAGGGAGGGAGGAGAGAGAAGGAGAGAGAGGGAGAGGGAGGGAGGGGGACAGGAGGGAGAGAGAGAGGGAATGAGGGGAGAGAGGGGAGAGAGGGGGAGGAGAGAGAAGGAGAGGGAGAGTGAGAGGGGGGAGAGAGAGAGGGAGAGGGAGGGGGAGAGAGGGGGAGAGAGGGAATGAGGGGAGAGAAGGGGGGAGAGAGAGGGAGAGAGAGAGAGGGAGGGAGGGAGGGAGGGGGAAGAGAGAGGGAGAGAGGGGAGAGGGACTTGGCTGGCGGGATTCTCGGGAACAGGCATTGCGTAAACAGAGGATGTTTGGGGCGATGGGGCTGGCAGACTCTCCCGGAGCCCCCGACAGCTGCACGCACTGTCTCCCGCATCCGCCTTCTCCAAATTCACGCACTTTTACGCAGAAGCGGTGAAAGGTGAGCCGGTCTGTCTGGGCCCTCAGCATGGCCGCACCGCCTTCTTGCCTGTCCCAAGCCCTCACGGTGACCGTGACCGACTGTCCACGCTGCCCGGAGAGCGGCACTCCAGGGGATGAGGCCGGGGCCGGCGGCCGGGGCCTGCCCGGGAAGCGGAGGGGGAATGAGAGCTGCCGAGGACCCCAAGGAGCCTGGCCGCAGCCACGGACCCAAGTGCAGCCACGTGGCCCCCGTGCCGCGTGGGAAGGACCCGGGGACGTCCGTGCACGGCTCTCCCGTTGCCGCGGTCGGGGGCGGCATGCGAGGCCGCGGCTCACGCTGGAGACGTGGCTGTGGAGGCCGCTGCCTGCCTTTCCCCCGTCTCCCTCCCTCCGGGTCACACTCCGGACGGCCCCCGGGTGCCCGCCGACTCCGCCACGCAGCCGGCACAGGGCTTGGCCGCAGCCACGCGGGGACCGTGGCAGCAAGGACAGCTGGCGCCCGTCCCGTGAATAATGTGCCTTTGTTACTTCTTTGCTGGAGGAGGAAAATCATTCCATTGTGTTTTGCTGAAATACATGATCCTTCCACTTTTATGAGAACAAAATAAACAATTAGCCTGATCATGTTAAAAAAATCCCCTTTACATACCAGTTTCTGGCAAAGACGCTGGAGGGGTGAGTGTATGTGGCTGTGTCCCCACCCCCAACACCCCGCCCTGGTGTCTGGCTAGACGGTGCCTGGGGGATGGGCTGCTGGCGCAAAGCAGAGCCCCTCTTGTTCTGGTGCCCCCCTAGGTGTGTGGGGGCGCTATGGGTCCCTCTGAGGCCCCACACCCATGTGAACAGGCGTGAGGCGGGCTGTGGGTCCCTGTGAGACACGGCACCCGTGTGAACAGGCGTGAGGCGGGCTGTGGGTCCCTCCGAGGCCCCGTGCCCGTGTGAACAGGCATGAGGCGGGCTGTGGGTCCCTCTGAGACCCCGTGCCCGTGTGAACAGGCGTGAGGCGGGCTGTGGGTCCCTCTGAGGCCCCGCGCCCGTGTGAACAGGCGTGAGGCGGGCTGTGGGTCCCTCTGAGACCCCGCGCCCGTGTGAACAGGCGTGAGGCGGGCTGTGGGTCCCTCCGAGGCGTGAGGCGGGCTGTGGGTCCCTCTGAGGCCCTGTGCCCGTGTGAACAGGCGTGAGGCGGGCTGTGGGTCCCTCTGAGGCCCCGCGCCCGTGTGAACAGGCGTGAGGCGGGCTGTGGGTCCCTCTGAGGCCCTGTGCCCATGTGAACAGGCGTGAGGCGGGCTGTGGGTCCCTCTGAGGCCCCGCGCCCGTGTGAACAGGCGTGAGGCGGGCTGTGGGTCCCTGTGAGACACGGCACCCGTGTGAACAGGCGTGAGGCGGGCTGTGGGTCCCTCTGAGGCCCCGTGCCCATGTGAACAGGCGTGAGGCGGGCTGTGGGTCCCTCTGAGGCCCTGTGCCCGTGTGAACAGGCGTGAGGCGGGCTGTGGGTCCCTCCGAGGCCCCGCGCCCGTGTGAACAGGCGTGAGGCGGGCTGTGGGTCCCTCTGAGGCCCTGTGCCCGTGTGAACAGGTGTGAGGCGGGCTGTGGGTCCCTCTGAGGCCCCGCGCCCGTGTGAACAGGCGTGAGGCGGGCTGTGGGTCCCTGTGAGGCCCCGCGCCCGTGTGAACAGGCGTGAGGCGGGCTGTGGGTCCCTGTGAGGCCCCGCGCCCGTGTGAACAGGCGTGAGGCGGGCTGTGGGTCCCTCTGAGGCCCCGCGCTCCGTGCTGTGTCTGTGCAGCACCCGCTCTTCCGATTTCCGTTTAGGAACATGTTTCTCGTTGGGTCTCAGTGATCCTGAAGCATCTGAGACCACAGCCGCCGTAAGCGACGGGGCAGCTGCAGGCCCCTCGGCATCCGTGCTCCACGGCTCGGCATCACTGTGAGCGGGAGGAGCACAGGATGCGTTTCTGTAGCTGAGCACTTGCTGCTGAGGCTCAGGGGCACCGGGCCAAGCTTACGCAGCCCCCCATGGCCTCGCTCAGGGGGTGCACGGTGGACACATCGGCGAATCTCGTAGCCCTTCAGCTTTCAAATGAACAAACTTTTATTCTAGGAAGTGGGGGCACAGCAATACACCACAGGCAGAACGCTGTTACTGTGCGTTTCCTTTCTAGCAGGGAGGTGACAGAACCGCATCACCACTGAGGTGTGAGACAGAGGGGTGGGGGCCGAGGTGGAGAGGACGGGCGGGGGAGGGGGCGGAGGTGGAGAGGATGGCGGGGGAGGGGGAGGAGGTGGAGAGGACGGGCGGGGGAGGGGGCGGAGGTGGAGAGGACGGGCGGGGGGGGGCGGGGGGGTGGGGTGAAGGGTGGGGGTCCCTGAGGACATGGCCCTTGGGAGGAAGTGAGGCCGTGGCAGGGACACCTGGCCCAGAGCTGAGTGCACACACCTGGGCGGAGCTGAGGAGGGAGCGGAAGGTGCCAGAAGGGGGTGCGCTGAGGGAAGTGGTGTCCAATGACTCAGCTCTTCACGCACGATCCTAACTTTCCTGTTTCCCACTGATAGTCCCGTTTCTGAACAGGCGTCCAGGACTGTCCTCAGAAGGCGAGTTCTCCACGTTCAAACCCAGCAGAGTGGAGTCTGGGGCGGGGAACAAGTTTGTTTTGGCCAATAGATGAGAAGTCCAGCCCTGGCCGGTGGCTCAGTGGATAGACTGTTGGCTGCAGATGGAAGGGTCCCGGGTTCGATTCCAGTCAAGGGCGCGTACCACGGTTGCAGGCTCCCGGCCCTGGTTGGGGGCATGCGGGAGGCAGCCAATGGATGTGTCTCTCTCACGTCGGTGTTTCTGTCCGTCTCTCCCCCTCCCTTCCACTCTCTCTCAAAGCCAATGGGAAAAATATCCTTGGGTGAGGATTGAAAAAGAGAGAGAAAAGTCCACACCCTCGTTGAGAACACCTGCATGATAAACCTCAGTGTGCAACCCGTAACCACGACCCCGTCCCCCATTAAGGCCCCTGGGAGAGAAGGAGGGGACAGGAGGGCCGGGCATGAGTTCCTGGTGCCCAGGCCGTCACCACATGCCTCCACCCCGACCGTGGACTCGGCTTCCCTCCCTGAGCCCCGCCCCCGATGGGGCCCGCGGCGACCTGGTCCGTCACAGCGCCACACGCTGCCTCATCCCCTTAGAGACCGCCTTCTCGCGTGCTCAGTGCCCACATGGGGGCACGGGGGCCGTGCCAGATGCTCAGGGAGGGGCTGAGGGTACGGCAGCCAGTGCCGGGCAAACGATCTGGCAATGACCCGGGGGCAGAGGCAGAGGCAGCCTCTCTCCAATGCACCGAGGGGGGTTGTCAGCGCGTCTCCGGCCGGGACTTCCGTGCAGCCCGCCACGGACTGGTGCTCAGGTTCACACGGCCTGCGCCCGGCAGTGCCCGCCCCCCCGTGACACCCAGTGCCCGCTGGCCCAGATGGTGTGTGAGGTCAGCCCGAGGAGGCCAGCTCCCAGGGACAGGACCGCGGGCATCATCACCGCTGTCGAGTGCACAAAGTTCCGAAAGTAAACGGAGGACCTCCTGCCCCCCGCCCCTGCCCCCCCCCCCCCCAGCCTGCGGGGCGTCACTGTGGGTTCCCCAGAGGCCATGGCGTCTGGGCAGATGGGAGCCATCACCTGGTCCCACAGGAGCAGAGCGCTCGGCGGAGAAAAGGCGAGGCTGTTTCCCAAGGAGCCCAGGGTGGCGTCAGCGTTCGCAGCCTCTGGGGGAGGGAACCACCAGGACCGTTACCGGCGCCTCGGGACCCGGGCCCCTTACCCGGAGCCCAGGGCGGCTCTCGGCCTGTGAAAGAGGAGCCACAGGAGGCTGATGTCAGCCCCGTGGCCGCCTGCCCCAGGCACTCTCGCCGGAGGCAGCCGGAGTGGGAGGTTCAAGGTCGGGGACACAGCCACCCACCTGGAGCGGTGCCCCACACGCCCACGGCGCCAGCACCCAGCGCTCCCGGAGCCGTCCCGCTCAGGCCCCTCGGCCACCGCACGAGGGGTGCCAGCCCTGCCCTCGGCCCTCCAACGAGGGGCCCGTCCCCCCGGCCTCTTCCACTCGTGGTGCTGAGGACCAAATAAATTGGAGCAAATCTGACCCGAGACCAGACGACCAACATGTCCGTCCCTTCTGAGGGGACCACCCGTTCTGACACACGGGCCCCTCGCGCTCCAGCCTTCCACATGTCTGGTCACGGCACCGGCACCTAACGCTTCGCTCAGCACAGCAGCGGAGCCTGGTCCTCGCGCTGGGGGTGGGGCTGGGGGCTCTGGGGTCCCCCTGCGTCTCCACAGCCCCCAGCCGCCACCAGGGAAGCGGCCACAGCACGTCTGAGCCCCTCTGCACGCGCTGCTCCCTCGGTGGGGACCGAGGCCCAGGTCTCCCAAACCGCACCGGGGATGCCGACGGCTGCGTGGCGCCCCTGGGATCCGGCTGAAGGCCAGGCTGCCCGGCTCCCCTCAGCGACTCCCGTGTGGAGGTCGAGGCGTTCTGAGTGTCTTGCATGTGAATTTCATGCGAGGCCCCGATTGGTATTCAGCACTCGTCATCGGGACCGTCCCCGTCCCGTCCCGTCCCGTCAAACAGCTGAAACAGACGGCCCACCCGGCACCGGCGGGGACGGGAGAGGACGGCCTCTCCCAGGTGCTGCTGGGAGTGCAAAGCAGCTCAGCCCCTGGGAAAGCCCAGTTCCCAAGTTCCTTAAAGCTGCAACCTGCAACCCACTAAGCGGCCACACTGGGCATTTACCCAGGGGGTGTGTGCACCCAGCCTGGCACAGACTGCCCATCAGGACCCTTTAAATTGTGTGAGAGAGAGAAAGGGGGGAGGGAGGGAGGCGAGCTCTTTGTAGCTGGGATTGAATTGTCTCAGGCTTGGGAAGGACCAGGCGCTCTTAAACTAACCCATCACTTCCTAAGTTTTTCGGGTTTCTGATGGGCCCTCCCCCTAACCAATCTATTTCCTAGATCTTCTGGGGTGGTGTCTCTTATCCAATCCGATCCTTTCCCCAGGCTTGACTGACAGCCTCTATGGCCCCCCTGGGCTCCCCTGTGGGGCTCCATCCCTTCCCCACGATCCAGTGTGAAGCTGTGACTTCCCGTGAAGCCGGTGCCTGCTTCCTGGCCGATGACGCTCCCTGGTGTCTGCTTCCCTTTGCTTCCTTCGTTATCCACATCAAGCCACCGACGCCAACACCCGACAAGGACGCACGCTTCCCGTCCGGCTCCCACGGAGGCACAGGCCCTAGGTCGACCTGGGCCGGCCTCCCGCCCTGACCTCAGCGCCCGTCTCCTGGCGGCTTGTGGGCTGCGGTGGGAATGCCGGGGTTCCGGGCGGGAAGGCAACGCTAACAGCCATCACATGCGCCTGCAGATGATTTCTATCTGGGGAAAGGAGAGCTGACCAAGAAATCAGTACGTATTTGCGCTAACGTTTCCTGATTGAAACACCTTTTCTTTGCTTCATCTTGCCCTGCAGCTGGCATTTTGGAAAAATTGGCATGAGAAGGGTTTGGGGACGAGGAAGGGAGCAGGGTTTTTGTTTGGTTTGGGGCCTCGAGGACATTAGGAACATCTCCGTCCTCAACCCTTGGGGCCTTTTCAGACGCAGCCCCGAGGCTCCACATGACTGTGGACAGGAGGGTGGACCCAGCTCGCGGCGCGCGTCACATCCTGTCCTAGGACTTCCTACGTCTTCAAGGGTCAAAGCTGACGTTTCACTTTGAGTTCTTTCAGAGTGAGAGCCGCGGGGACGAGTCACAGGGGCTTCCCCACCTGCACGTGCGCTCTGACCGTGTCCTCATTGCCCGCACGCCATCCCATCCAGGTGCTCAGAGCCTCCACTGCAGGAGCTGAAAGCTTCATAAGGGAACGCCCAGCGCCCCGGCCCTGGCGCCACCCCACAGGCCTGCTCCACCTCGTGGAGAGAGAGAGAGAGAGACCGGGTGCCATGGAAGTCGGAGCACATCTGACCTGAGGCCAGACAGCTAACGCCAGCAAAAGCGTGAGGAGGGACGCCTGTTCTGAGACGGGAGTCAGAGAAACGCCGCTTAGCTCAACAAGCAGAACGTCCCGGCACGGGTGGGGAGGTGGTGGAGTCCCGGCCCGCCGCCGTGTGTGCCAGCGAAATCTGAATGAGCCGCAGGGATCCTAGTCAGCTGACTGGATCGTTTTCCAAGAATCATTCGGGATACGACCCTTGCTAATCCCAAACGTCGGCAGTTGACTGTGAATTTCAATCACAACTTGAAACTGAATGTTCAGTTGACTGGGGGGAATGTTGCCGGGACATTCTTACAGCTGTCACACACTCTTCAATTCCAGAATGCACACCTTTGTCTGACGTAGCGGAAAAGCGACATGCTGTTCTCACGATTATGGTGTAAATGGCCCTTGAACAGGCACCTTTGTTAATGCCCCTGTTCTCACTGGCTGCTCCTGGCTCTCCCTGTGCCCATGGGTGTCTCGGCACTGCCCAGCCTACATCACCAGCAGCACCTGGGGAAGGGGTGTGTGTCCTGGTCAACACCGCAGGGTCCCCAAGCCATCCCCAGCCCCCCCCACCATGTTATTGTCTTATTTAAATTATAATTAAGTTTATGACGGAAAGATCATTGTGTGACTCCTAACAGTTCCACTCCTTAAATGAGCCATTTCCAGAATCTCTTTTTGCTGTAGAATTTAAAAAGTCTAAGACAGGGGTGGGCAAACTTTTTGACTCGAGGGCCACAATGGGTTCTTAAACTGGACCGGAGGGCCGGAACAAAAGCATGGATGGAGCGTTTGTGTGAACTAATATCAATTCAAAGTAAAGGAGCGGAGGGGAGAGCAAGAGAACCCTCTGCTCTTTTGGCTCCGCGGGCCGGATAGAACAGCCGAACGGGCCGGATCCGGCCCACGGGCCGTAGTTTGCCCACGGCTGGTCTAAGACATGATTTAAATCTGAAAATATATGTATTTCTTAACTTACTTGCGATATCAATTTTTCATAAGACTATGGTGGTAGAAATTTTAAGTAAATGTCAAAAAACAGTTACTCATTGTTCTTGGGGCGGGGGGTGGGCAGCCCACAAAACGGAAATCCATCCCTCACGGCCACTTTCAGGGCATAATTAACATCTACCTCCTTAAATGAACTTTAAAAATTCCCTGGGCCCCTGGGGTTTATAGATTAAAGGGAATTTTCTCTCTCTCCTCATAATTGTACATGGAAATGGGACTCTGTCACGGAGGCTTAGACAAAAGTACAGTCAACACATATGTTTACACAGCAATCCCACAAAAATGCTGGTTTGGAATGATCTGGAACACGGACATTCCAGTGGGAAGTTCTTGCTTCACATTCACTGGGGCCACATGGAGGAGCATCCGTCCCGCGTTCCCCCATCTCCCACAGCGTTCCTTTCTTGTTCGTTGCTTGTTTTCATACTTAACGGAATGTCACTTTCCCAGGTGGTGGGAGCGAGGGAGCAGCGGGAAGAGGACTGGGAGGAACCGGGAACTGAGGGGCTGAGGTGGGCCTTGCTTTCCGGGGTCACTGCAGGCAGCTGGCGGCGCCCCTGGTTCCTCGGCCCGGGGCGTGCTCTCGGCCAGCACGTTGGCTCTGACTCCCGGTGCCCACACGCTGGTGCCCACACGCTGGTGCGCGCCCGTCTCACTATCACCCCAGGCGTGGAGCGAGGGTCCAGCCGCCCTTTGCAGTTCTGGGGGCGACACACTTGGCCACAGTGTGCTCTAAAGTGATTTATGTATTTTGATCCCATCAGCAAGCTTTAGTGACTGACAAAAAAGAGGTCTCCTCTTTGTACTGCCTCGGGTTCTAAGACACGCACTTCCCATCTCAACGACTTAAAGGCGGCATTAACAACAATGCGCACAGGCCCACACCAACCCTTTCTCTCCGACTACTACGGGGACTTGGCAGTTCTGCCTTCTGGTGAGATGACCAGTCTCACGTACCCTTGACCGAAGAAGAGCTGTTGTGTAGGTAACACATCTGTCAGCGCTCAGACATGTTGGCGCTGAACGATTCCCAGGGCTGGCTTTCACAGATCGGACGAGCACTGGGGGGCCGGTGGTTACACCCCTGCTCTGGAGGCTTGCAGAGGCATCTCTGGAAATGGAGGAACTTGGATTATGAATAAGTGACGGTGAGTCCCGCCCTCTGAGGGCCCTGGTCACCTGCATGGCTCTGAGAAGAGGTGTCCACACCGGTCCAAAGAGCTCAGATCAGACATTGTTCAACTGCACATGGTTGCAGACAACACAGAGCCATAGACAGGCAGGTGTGGGGTGGACGCCCTACCAAACGGCTGGTGTGTCCCTGCGTGCGGTGTGGCCCTGTGCGCAGTGTGGCCCTGTGTACAGTGTCTGCATGTGCACGTGTCTCTGCACTCACACGTTCTAGTGGAAGGAAGGTGGGACGTGTGTCCTGACCTGGCACCGTGGCTGTGACTTTCCCAGTGTCTGGGGGGGTCTGTGTGGCCACAGCTCCTCGGATGCAGGGCCTCCCAGCTGTTGGAGCTCTGGGCCTCTGTTGAGACTCCAGGTTTTTCCAGGTGGACAGGCTGTGATTAGACACATTAGCTGTGAAGTTTGTTTTCTCAGATTGTTCTTTGTGCTCTAATACTGTCCTAGCAGTTCAGCTGTGTGCGGACTCCTTCACAGAGCATGTGATCAACTTCAGTGACGAACGGCTGCTGGCAGTGTGCAGCCAAAAACAACATCTTCACTGCCTGCTCAAGCCCTGGGACAGTCTCGGATGCTCGCGGCGGCCATAGGCATCCCTTCCTTGCCTGAGTTTTAGATCTTTAAGCCAAGAGGGGTGAGACGATGACCCTGACGCGTCTGAATTTTCGTAGCATTGGGTAGCCCTTGGCTTAGTCTCAAGTGGCCTAATATGTTTGTTTGTTTATTTTTCCTGACTCTCCCAAGACCAACTTTGCCTGGAGAATGAGCCATCAGGGTGACAGACTGATGGCCCCAGAGATTAAGGGAGAAGAGGAGGCGCCAGTAGCTACCCGAGGGCTGACACGGCTCCTGCTGGCAGTCTATCCTCTCGGTGAGGATGCACCGGGGTGTGCGAGCTCTGCTTCAGGAGAGGAACGGAGCTCTACGTGCTGAATGTTCGGAGCCCAGGCTCCCTGGAAGGCAGTAGGTGTTTAATGAGCTCATGGATGGGCGGCTGTGGCCGACGGGCATCGAGACGAGCACGTGCCAGCCGCCCGCCGAGGCCTTTTTCACACACATTTAACAGTGGGGTCGGTGGCCTGCTGGTACCCCCAGAGCTTCTGAAACTCCCCCTATCTTGTCTTTATACACATCCTTATCTTTCCAGTCCAGCCGCTCACTTCCCAGAAGTGAGGCACAGTCCAGACCTCCGGATCCGCGGCGCCTCTGGCCACCTGCCCTCCGGCCCTCGGCGGGGGCTGCTCCGTCCCGGTGCGCTGCTGCGCTTCCTGACAGCAGGAATGAGGAGGGAGCAGGCTTTGCAGCTGCGGGCGGCTGACTACAGAGAGCGGCGCTTTCTCCGGAAGGTACTGCCCGCCCGGGGCCTAGTCTCTCCGGGCCCCGGGGCTCTTTGGTGTGGGCAGGCTGCATAGTTTTCTGCGTGTGCAATGCAGCCATGATCCGAGGGGAGATGCAGACTCTGAGAAGAGACAGCTGGGACCTCTGGGTCGACGCCCAAATACTTCCATGGTCACGGTATATGCATTAGGGCCGTGGTGAGGGTCAGCATTCCGACGAGGGGTGGGAGAACTTGGCTGGACCCCGCCGCTCGCTGCCGCCTCTCGCTCAGCCGCGGCTCCGGGCTGGCCTATCGTCCTGGGCCTGGGGATTGAGTTCCTCTCTCCGGGCCACCCAGAGCGCCGGGTGGGGCTGGCGTGGGAACGCGAGGACCCTGAAGTCCACCCCGAAGTCCAGCCCCTTGTTAACGCAGGCTGCTCTGGCGCGTTCCCACACACAGGCTCGACTTCGGGATGTGATCTCATGAGAAGTCTCCCTCTCGAAATTCTGGCCTTTCATCACTTCTCAGATGCGCACTTTTCAATTTCAAAACGTCACGAAGCGTCAGGCCTTGCCGTTTGCAGACACGCGCGGTGCCATGGGGACCAGGCTGGTGGCGCCTGAGGGTGGAGGATGGAGGGGAGCCCCGCTCTACTCACGGTCTGAATGGGCCCTGACTCCCCTCTGCTCACGTCGAGTTTCTCGGGTCGGAATGCTGTCCTACCCTCTGCAAGGACTAATTCAAGCGCCTGTCGTCCCCTCACACCTGACCTCGTCTTTTACTCGGTGAGCAGGTGACGTCTTGGCAGGGACGCTGCTGTTACCCAAAGGACGGCCGTGAACTCCTGAAGGCCAGTGACCTGCCCCCGCGGCTCACCGCCGCCCTCCTTGGGCCTGCACGGCTTCTGAACGGAGGGCCATCGCTGTAGGAAGCAGCTGTGTCGAGCGTAGCTCCCTGAATGTTTACCTCCGTCGCCACGTGAGGGACATCCAGGTGACGATGTGGGCGAGTCCAGCCTCCCGGGAAGTTCCGTCACGTGCTCCCAGGCAGCCTCCTCCCCACCTGTGGTGACCACGGTGACCGCGGCGGAGGCCACGGACCAGCTTGGTCCTTCCTGCTACCTCTTGGGAGGGGCCTGCAGGGCGGGCCTTCCTCCCGGGCCTGGCGCTGTCACTGAACACACGTGTGGGCTGCAGCGCATCATTCGCTTCCAGGCGTAGCTCTGTTTTCGTTGCTCTGCACTATGCTACCGCGTGGACGTGCCCGTTGCATCCGGGTCCTCGTGGCACGACACGGAGCCGTGTTCAGCTGGGGCTCCTGTGAGTGAGGTGAACCGCACAGAGCAAGGTGCTGTCGGGGGTGACTCCTGCCCGAGTCCTGCACGCCACGATGCCTCCACCCTCGCGAGGACTTCCTTCCCCGGGTCCACGGGGACTCAGGGAGCTGAGAGGAGAGGCTTTGTGTCCAAGTCTGGCTGCCCAGGAAACACACACACTGGCCCGTCACGGCCCACCAGGGGGCGGGCATTCCTCCCAGAGCGACCAGGCACCGCCACAAGGAGGCGCTCTCCCCCTGCGCCTCCCGATCCTCCAGGCACGGAACCCGAGATCGTCAATGACCTTCCAGATGCCTGATGCAAAACCAAGACGTTCACTCGAAAGAAATGGTGATGAAATGCGCAATACTCTCAACATTAGCTGTTTCTCCCATTACATACCCTAGAGATAATGCAAATGTGTGTTTTTTCTTAAATACACAGCATCAAAGATATGGCCCTATCTGGTTTGGCTCAGCCTTCGCTGGTCTGGCTCAGTGGATAGAGCAGCGGCCTGCAGACTGATAGGTCCTGGGTTCAATTCCGGTCAAGGGCACATACCCGGGTTGCGGGCTCAAATACCTGGTAGGGGGCGTGCAGGAGGCAGCTGATCAATGATTCTCTCTCATCATTGGTGTTTCTATCTCTCCCTTCCTCTCTGAAATCAATAAAAATATATTTTATTTTTTTAAAAATATATTTTATTGATTTTTTACAGAGAGGAAGGGAGAGGGATAGAGAGTTAGAAACATCGACGAGAGAGAAATATCAATCAGCTGCCTCCTGAACACCCCCTACTGGGGATGTGCCCGCAACCAAGATACGTGCCCTTGACCAGAATCGAACCTGGGACCCTTCAGTCCGCAGGCCGACGCTCTATCCACTGAGCCACACCAGTCAGGGCTAAAAATATATTTTTAAAAAGTGAATAATTTGGGGACATCCTGATTAATAAGTAACTTATCTTCATGCAAATTCCTAACTGCAGAGACAGTTCGTTCAAGTACAGTTTTAGTGTCTGAGAAACTGTGTCACTGGCTGAAATAAGTCTAATAAAAACATGCTTTTACAGGTGAGGTTGTATAAGAAAGAATTGTGAACTGAGCATGAAGGTTTGGAACAGGAATAACATCAAATAACCGTGAGTGAACGTTTAATGAAAACAATATCTGGAAGATATTGTGGAGTAAAATATGAGAGCTGTAAAGTGACAGACTAAAAATGTTATAGGCACCGCGGAAGAGCGTGACTTGAAGTCTTTCTCTGATCCCCCAGGTATTTTTTGGTAAATGTGTTTAACATAAACGAGCCTTTAGCTGAGTCACCATTTCCCGATTTAAACGTGGAACCGTGATCTAGGAAAATGTGAAGTGGGGGCCTAGCGGCCCCCGAGGCCGGTTGGAAAAGTCGAGTGGAAACTCACTTAGGGGCACGCAGGGAGCGGGCAAAAGATTTGAGTTAAAAATCCTGCATTTAAGGGCAACCACAGGAATATAAGTCTCATTTTTTACGGCTGGGAGTTCAGCCAAGAAAAGAGACGCAGAAAAAGAAATAAAAATGTTATCCTGAGTCATGTGAGTTTCCTTTTCCACAAGCACAATCAAATGTATTCCTTCAATCAACGTTCAAATCTGCAATATTTTCGAATAACAGGAGCCATTCCCATTTGCATCTTAAACACTAAGGGGATTCTTAGACCTTCACCGCCAGCCTGGCAATCGACGTGGCGATGGTAAGCACATTTTTCAAAATGTCCTGGAACCTCTTTCTAAACAATAAGGGGATACAAGTTTAGAAATATTTTCCCCTAGAACTGGAACAGTAAGATTCGGATCAGACTCACACTGTAACGTGGGGTTTTAGTTCTCCCTTCTCACCAGACACCTCCGCTCCACGCCAGGCCCGGGGAGACCTGTGCTCCAGGCCTGCCCTGTGCACTGGCTTCCACATGGTCACTCAACAGCCCTCCAAGTTCGTCAGCAAGTGATTCCAGGTCACTCACATTTTAACACCATTAAGGTACCAGGCACTTAGGAAGCGACTCTCAGCCGCTTTCTCTGCAGAAGCAGAGGCAGCTTCACCTGGTGCCCAGACCAGAGACGTCACCAGAGAGAAGACCACAGACCAGCATCCTGCGGGGACAGACACACGGAAACCTCAGCACAGCACCAGCAGCCTGCGGCCGGCAGCACGGAATAACCACACGTCACAACCCCGGGCTCATCCAGGACGGGGCGGCGGGTCGACGCTGGAAACTCTGTTCATCAGGATTTCTTCCACCTGCTTCCCCGGAGCTTGAATTCCACTGAAAACAAGATCATTCTGAAGTTGGTTCTTCGACACAGTTAAGGGGACACGAACTGTAAGAAAACGAGTTTCTTCCGGGGACACCTGCCGTCTGCACCCAGGTCCAGCGCCCCGAGCAGGAGTGCAGCCTCGGGGCCGACTGTGGCCCTGACAAACGCCTGTCGAAGCTCCGAGGACTTGGCATCCCAGTTTAAATCTTTCAAGAAACTGACAGTCCAGATCCATCGCTCCCAGAGCGTAGTGCTGTGCTCCAAACCCCACACAGAGAAATTGAACCCCCTGGAAGAGCCCGCATTGAGGGCGACCCTGTGGCTGCGAGTCCCAGTCACACTCTCTGAACCCACCACCCGCCCTCGGAGTCGAGATGGATGGCTGATCATTTCAAAGCTGCACATGCGGCTCAAGTGGAAGTGATTTACGTATTTGGTGGTATTTTAGCAGAAAATAAAGCACTTTTAAAAACTCGTTTCCAAAGTTATTTCTTAAATACAGCACCAACAGGCAAAACATTCAGTTGAAGAAAATTTAAATTAGGGTTCTCCGTGATCTGGGGTTTTCTCTCCTGTTTACGGGGGACGTTCCCAGCAGCAAGGCCTGGGCCGTGCCGTGTGGACACCGACCGACAGAGTCCCCACAGCCCGTTCATCTCCCATGTCAGTTTGGACAGAAAATGTGATAAAATACTTTTCCATGGTAGGAATGTAACAGATCAAAAATTAGGAGAGTATTGAATTTGAGAGAAAACTTAAGAGATGCTTCATTCTAACCTTTTTGTTACGTACGTATAGAAACGGAAGCCTAGAGTGGAGAAGCTATTTAACAAAAAATCAATAGTTGGTGATAAGGAAGAATACTGTGTCAAAAGAGGAGTTGTAAGAAAGCTTTGGTTTACCAATTTTGATATTATAATGTATTTCAAAGCTATCTGATGGAAGCAGCATGGTGTAGGGGTATGAATTAGGTGGATAAATCAACCCCAAAACGTATATAAAAAGTGATGGACACTGATTTTATTTAGGTTACTATTAAAAAGAATAGACAAAGATTGGAGTATCTTGGAAAAGTCACCAAACTTTGGGCAAAAGCTGAAGTTATACCATACACCATCATATTTCAAGTTATCTGATATTTTACTGTAAGATTAAATCACATGAATGTACCAGGAGGAAGCAGAGGCTGATATATCTTTTGTAAAAATAAACTGATTTTTAGAGAGGGAGGAGAGAAACGTGGATGTGAGAAGTGGAGGGAACACACAGACAGTGCACACTCCTCTTAAAAACACCTAACTTCCTTCGTTACCACTTTTCTTTCGGCTCGATTGCCTCGGTAACTGCAAACTGTCCTCCCGCGAGCCTCCCTTCACTGCCGTTTGTCCCCAAAATGTCCAGCGTCCACCCTCAAACTCTCCTTGTCTCCAGGCAGCATGGGGCCCCCCAGGACACGGTCCCACCACTCACAGGAGGTGAAGTGCGCCAGTCACATCTGGAAGGGTATTCTCAGACGGGTTACACAAGAAGAGGAATGTAGGTTTTAGGGTGGTGGCTGGGTGCACGTATGGTGATATTTCGATGATGTAGTTATAAAAAGCAGCTGGATAAACATATCCTCGTACAAACCACAGAGAGCAGATGAGTTAAAACAGTAACTCGTTTAATTCAATACAGGAAATAACTTGGCATCAGACTTGTATGTTCCAGACATTCTCTCCTCCACACACACACAATGCTGAGCGGCTCGCACACAGATCACAAAAACAAACCCTCCGTCCTGGTTTTATGTGAAAAACTCCGCCTAAGCCCTTTGGCTATTTCAGGTTATTCTTTTCCTGACGTGAGGCGGGGTAAGATGCAGGGTAGATCCTTAAGGAAAAACCAGGGTAAGAAAACTCACCCCAAAGGAACAGACATTTGTTTTCTATGTTTCTGGACCAGCATCTCCTTTGGACTCTGTTCCGTGAAGGTGTTGACAGGGGTTTGTTTTAGCCCAAACGGTCCACAGTGTTGGCTGAGCTGAGGCTGGCGCCGAGGTTGACTCCTGTTGGGTGGCTCAGGCCCAGGGCTGACCACAGTGGCTGAATATGTGGCCGAGGGAAGGGCCGTGGGTCCAGAGGGCAGCCCTGACCCCGATCATGTGGCCGAAAGGCCTCGTTACCCTCAGTCTCCGCGTCCTCACCGTGAGACCAGAGGACTGAAATCCTGAGTGTGAACACTTGTCCTGGCCTGACACTCAGCCACACACGCTTGTTCGTTTATTTGACTGTTGTCATGAGTGCGTGTCCGTGTCTACACAGGGGAAGCATGTTGGAAATCGTGTGCCTACAAACAAACTGGTATCTATCCAAATCAAAGCATGAATGGATTACAATTTGCTAAGGAATGATATTTTCAAAATCAGGGGTTCCTTCAGGTTCAGAAGCTTGAACTAAACTGCAGGCATGTTATTCCAGCGGCAGCCTGACCTCACTCCCCAGAAGCAGCCATCCTGTGCCTTTGAAAGCACGTTTTCCTAAAAAATAAAGGGATCTCTCTCTCTTACAGGAAATGTGGAAAATATAAATTTAAAGAAAGAATTGTTTTAAAAAATCACCCACAATAAAATCAGCCACATTTCGGTGTATTTCTCTCCAGATACTTTTCACTCTGCATAGTACGTGAGCAAATAGATTATCTGCATCATTTAAAACCTCAGAGCCAGGTGCCTGCACATGCTGTTCGCTACTTATCCGTGGATCCCTATCTTCCCGGATAACGGACTTGGAACACACGCCCGCCCCGACACCATTCTAGCTCAGCAGCGGCTCCAGCCCGAAGCCGCGGCTGAGCTGGTGCTGTCAGCAAGGCTAATCCTGGGGAATCCGGTTTCACTGCAGACAAGGAGGGCGCAGGAGCCAATGAAGACAGCTCTGCCCTGTGCGGGTACAGGAAGCATTTGTTTTCTAATTTGGGGCGTTTTATCTCAGAATTAAAAGAACTCTACTAGCTGAAGCACAGAGACGGGGTGACACTCCCCTGCTCAGCGCTCCAGGCTGCGGGGCCATGTCCGCCTGTGCACAGCCCCGGCGCGCTGACCTCCCGCGGGCCCAGGACGCAGGCCCATGTCATTGATGGGACAGCAGCTGTGCATGGATTTATTCCATTTTCTTTTCTAAGTTTTACTTTTACTTTTCCCATCACCATTTATTCCCTCTGCCCTTTCCCAGCCCTCACCTCCCAGGCCCCTGCAGTTGCCACACTGTCCTCGTGTCCACACGTTCTCCCTTTTTTTTTTCTGCTCAACCCTCCACCTCCCAGCCCAGCCTCAGAGCCGCATTCCAAGTTCACCCAGTCTTCTTCGGGAGCCGAGGAGGCCGGCAGTCTGCTCCCGTGTCCGTTTGTGCTCAGCGTCGGACTTTTTTGCTTTGCTTCTATTTCATCCAATTTTTCTTGAATTGCTACGAAAAGTCAAAGAACAGTGAACCCCCATCTTAAGAAAAGGGACGTCAGCAAAACTTGCCCCAATCGTGAAGAGAAGCACTTGGCTGCCGTCTAGCAAGCTAATTACAGGTTAAATGCCAGCATGGGGAAGGCAAAGTCACCGCTCCAGTGAATCGAGAGAATGTGCTTTGTTCTATTTTATTAAGTCTGTGCCATTCTTCATGGAAAAATAAAATTCTCTGCTGAAGTCTGGAAAGCAGACAAGCCTGTGGTCTGTGAAGTCTGGTGTTTCCAGTAATTCAGTCCGGATGGACCGGAGTCAAGAACAGCATCCTGTGGGCCAGAGCGTCCTCGTGCTCCTGGGTCCTCGGGGCTCCTGCATCAGGGGATGGTCCCCTCACAGGGATGGTGCTCTCACAGGGATGATGGGACGGTGCCCTCACAGGGATGATGGGATGGTGCCCTCACAGGGATGATGGGATGGTGCTCTCACAGGGATGATGGGATGGTGCTCTCACAGGGATGACGGAGGGATGGTGGGACGATGCCCTCACAGGGATGATGGGACGGTGCCCTCACAGGGATGATGGGATGGTGCCCTCACAGGGATGATGGGATGGTGCTCTCACAGGGATGATGGGATGGTGCTCTCACAGGGATGATGGGACGGTGCCCTCACAGGGATGATGGGACGGTGCCCTCACAGGGACGATGCCCTCACAGGGATGACGGGATGGTGCCCTCACAGGGATGATGGGATGGTGCCCTCACAGGGATGATGGGACGGTGCCCTCACAGGGATGATGGGACGGTGCCCTCACAGGGATGATGGGACGATGCCCTCACAGGGATGATGGGACGGTGCCCTCACAGGGATGATGGGACGATGCCCTCACAGGGATGATGGGACGGTGCCCTCACAGGGGTGATGGGACGGTGCCCTCACAGGGATGACGGGATGGTGCCCTCACAGGGATGGTGCCCTCACAGGGATGATGGGATGGTGCCCTCACAGGGATGATGGGATGGTGCCCTCACAAGGATGATGGGATGGTGCCCTCACAGGGATGATGGGATGGTGCCCTCACAGGGATGATGGGATGGTGCCCTCACAGGGATGATGGGATGGTGCCCTCACAAGGATGATGGGATGGTGCCCTCACAGGGATGATGGGATGGTGCCCTCACAGAGATGACGGGATGGTGCCCTCACAGAGATGATGGGACGATGCCCTCAAAGGGATGATGGGATGGTGCTCTCACAGGGATGACGGGATGGTGCCCTCACAGGGATGACGGGATGGTGCCCTCACAGGGATGATGGGATGGTGCTCTCACAGGGGGGTGCTCTCACTCCCACTGCAGTGTGCTGGCCCCGCTCTGGGCACTCGGCTCTGCCGGCCTGGACGCCGCTGCGGCGCTGACCTCGCCGGAGGAGGGATGCTGGGCTCTGCTTTTCTGCTTAGGCCCTTCCTCTCTTGCTCCCCGCCCCAGGCCTTCCCTCTGGGCTGACACAGTCCTCTCTCCCTCCTGCCGGTGGATCATGGGGCTCCCCAGAGCTCCCCTTGTCCTCACCCCAGACCTCTGCATGGAGGTCATAAGTTCTCAACCTCCTTCCATGAGGTATCGGCAGGGAGGCCTGGAGACACAAGTCCTGACCCAAAGCCGAGAGCTGTCCCCCGGGCCCTGAAGTCGGGAATAAATATCGCCCTGGAAGACACGTGTGGGCGACAGCCGCTGTCCCTGTCTTTAACACACTAAGTCTGGAAGAGGAAAAATGAATCAAAATACCCCTTTAGCTCGAATGGGGTTGGGCCTCAGACCCCAGTGCTGAGCGAGGGCACTCGGTTTCCTGCTGCAGCTCTGACGACCCTCAGCTCTGAGCCCTGGGACCACGCCCATTCCCCGCAGGGTCCTGGACCATCCCAGCAGCACACGCAGGAAGGACGGAGCTGGAAGAGCCCAGCGTTGCCGAGACTTAGGACAGACGCAGGGACAGCCTCGGTCTGGGTGAGGCTCGCCTTGTCTCTCCGTCCACACCCACCAGGCCGTCACAAGACCGAAGAGAAAGAGAGAAAGCCAGGGTCTCAGGGGGCCATCCCGCGTCCACTCACAGTTTTTGAAGGCAGGAACAGGGAAGCCCCTCTGGCCTGCTCTGTGCCTATGATTCCGGATCCCCAGGAACGGCAAGGCAGGCTCGCCCCGTGAGCTAAGTGTGGCGCTGCCAGAGGGATGTGCCGAGACCCTGTCCCAGTGGACATGCCCCGTGCCCTGCTCTCGACACTCCACGTGGGGAGAAACATCGGTGAAGTCTGAGTGGCTCCTTCCATCGGCAGTGTCTGCTCATTCTGTGTACATCTCACACAGGGAAAGACTAACACAAGACTACACGCACGTGCTTGAAACTCACTGTTAAACTGAAAGGGAGTTTAATTTTTTGGAGACGTACAGTTGCAGTTATTCGCTTATATAAATGCCGTTTACAGGCAGCAGCGGCCAAGTATTATTCTGAACCTAACAGGATAGTGTAAGGTACAGGCCCCCTTCGACCCGTACGATTCACGTGGCTTACAGACTTGCAGCCGTTTCTCATTTAGTCAGACGCAGAGCCAACCGTTCTGTCGTAACGGTTGCTGACAAAGAGCTTTCTCAGAGCCTGAACGGCGAGCTGACCAAGTGCAATGGCTGCACGCTGCTCTGCAGACCCGGCGACCGAGGGAGAACCACCTCGCCAGAGCCTTTCAGACCGAGATGCCTTGTGCTGAAGGGGGGGCGGGGGGGCGCTGCGCCAGACCCATCCCGGGCGCTGTTGGGAGCAGGAGGTGCAGCCAAGATGCCTGATGCGGGAACCGGAGGTGGGGCCCACGCAGGAGGGTCTTCACGATGCCCCCGAACGGCAGCAGCTCTGGGCGCCATCGGGTGGGCGTGTCCGCCTCGGGAGAGGCTGGGGCTCCACACCTGGTCCCGGGCTTCCTGCCCCTCTCCGACAATCCGCACTTCCTTCCGTTAACCTACTTCCTGCCAATTCAGAAGGAATACACGTGGGTCATGAAGTACAGATTGCGTGAACGTTAGTGCATAAACCATTACGTACACTTTGGTAAGCCTGGGTTTCCCTAGTAAAATCAGGGAAACGTTACCTTCCTTCCAAGTTGTTCTAACCGTGGGGTGTTGGGCGCCCCACACAGAAGAGGGACGGGGACGGGGACATGGCTCTCTGAGGCCCGCCCGCCCTGTTGTGAGTGACAGGGACCCCGGCTTTGCTCACCAGATCCCGTGTCTCCCCACAGCACGGACATATTGGGAATCCTGCCTGGCCTTTGAAGATAATCCGTCCAGTTTGAAGCAGGGACTGACCCCGGCTGTGGATGCAGACGCAGCAGCGGCATCTCCACGCTGGTGGCCCTGAGAGGCAGAGAGAGGGTCTCCGCGTCTCCTCCACAAACAGACGGGAGCGGCCCGGCGGCCTGGCCGGGGTGGCTCAGTGGTTGAGTGTCAACCTATGAACCAGGAGGTCGTGGTTCGATTCCCGGTCAGGGCACAGGCCCAGGTTGCAGGCTCGATCCCCTGTGGGGTGTGTGTAGGAGGCGGCCGATCTATGACTCCCTCATCATTGATGTTTCTCTCTCTTCCCCTTCCTCTCTGAAATCAATAAAAACATTTTTTAAAAATAGAGGGAGTAGGTGGCAGATCTATCTCCGGTGCCTTGTGTTTTTTTTTTTTTTTTTTTTAATATATTTTATTGCTTTTTTACAGAGAGGAAGGGAGAGGGATAGAGAGTTAGAAACATGGATGAGAGAGAAACATCGATCAGCTGCCTCCTGCACACCTCCTACTGGGGATGTGCCCGCAACCAAGGTACGTGCCCTTGACCGGAATTGAACCTGGGACCCTTCAGTCCGCAGGCCGACGCTCTATCCACTGAGCCAAACCGGTCAGGGCATCGGTGCCTTGTGTGGAAGCTGCTACCCCGACAGCCACAGTGCTTTCGGAAGGCGCGCTGCAGCCTGAATTGTGTGGTTTAGCAGAAAGCTGCTTCATTATGAACCTGGAAGAAAACAACAGCAAAGTGGCCAAATGGGATCTTTAAAAAATTCAACCTGAAAACTAGAGACTAGTATTGAAAAGCCTTTTGTTCTGAGGAATTCCCAGTCCTTCCCCTTTGCGGGGACGGGAATTTGGGTCAGACGCCGAAGGCCATCCAGGACCCAGGACCAGCACCAGGGCCGGTCTGACCGGGCAGAGGGGAGGAAGACCCGGCCGGACAGGTCCCTGGCGCGGCGCCGTCTGGGCCAGAGTGCGGAGGGCAGCGCACCCCTCAGGCCCTGGGAGACAGCGGTGAGGAGAGACAAAGCGACCCTCAGGAAACGCTAGAGAAGCCGCGGAGGACGCGGGCTGGAGCGCTCACAGGGTCGGCACAGTTCTCACCTGAGCGCAGGGGACTGTCGGAGCCCCGCCGGGACCTTGCCGCCCCGTTTGTGTGGACGCGTTTCCTCTTTGAAAAGAGTTTGGGGAGGAGGCACATCCTTAGGGAGAAGATGCGGTGTTTTTCCAAGTGGGATCCGGGCCGAGGAGCACAGAAACGTAGAACCCTCGGCACTGATGATGGTGCTGTCATGGAGCGGCGCTCTCGGGGGTCCCGTGGCCGGGGGTCCCGTGGCCGGGGCCCGTGTTCCCGCTGCTGCTCGTCCGTCTCTCGGGAGCCCGTCGCACCTCGGACACACAGAGGACTCCGGAGGCCATTCCGTCTGTGTTTTGCCAGCGCGGCGCTGGGTGGACCCTCCGCCGGGTAAACGGGTGTCTGTGCGGAGATGAAGCACAGCCGCCGAGATGCCCTCGGCAGGAGCCGCTCGCCGGTGTCCAGTGGAGGACGTGCTCTCCCGCTCTGGGGGTGTGCGCGCGGGAACGCGACCTGAGTGCGTTTGGGGACCTAAGTGTCTTTGTCACACCCTCTTCTGTGTTTTCCTGCGTGGAAGCATTTTCAGTTTGTAGCCATTTACGTAACTGTGATCCTTTATTACTGTCTTTCCCTGCCACACCCGAGTTCCAGGGACGGTGTGTTCGCTCCCTGACTATCCGAGTGGCCTAGGACGGTGCTGGTGCGAACGAAGCTACCAAGCACCGATGACATCAACAGGCGGCGGCCTGCGAGGGCGGCCGGTGGGCCGTGTGTTACGCAGCCCCAAGGTGTGGGCTCCGTCCCGGCCTCGGTGGGGAAGGGGAACGTCTAGAACGACAGTAAACACCACCGAGACCCCAGAAGCCAACGCACAGCGGCCTGAGAGGCGGAGAGGCTCTGTGGAGATGGGGCAGAGACGTGACACCAGGCGTGGCAGTAGGGACGGGTCATGGAGAAGCCGGGTAGTGCCGCCCAGGTGAGGGCCGGGTGCCCCGTCGGCTGGGAGCCATCGCGGTTCAGGACCGAGGATGGGGGTGGCGGTGGGAGGGGGTCTCAGAGAGGAAGGCTGGCACCTGGACCCAGTGTCCAATCTTAGGTGTGAATGAGGCCGTGCGGGTCCAGATGACAGCAACTGGAACTGAGCGAGAGGGGGCGGAAGGGGCGGCCGAAGCACCGCTGTTTTCCGCCGGCTCTGGCAGTAAAGCAATCGGGGGCTGAGGCCGGACTGCAGACCTGGGCACGAGGGCGGGGAAGGCAGGGACCCAGAGCGCTTTGTCTCCGTGAGGTCTGCGGAGCGATACAGGGTCCAGCGGGCTGAGAGGCTCTGAGCAAAGCACGTTTTATGGTCATCTGTGCGGAACGTGACCATGTGGACGCACTGCCCGTCAGGTGAGAGCACCTCTAGCGCCAGCGCCACGGCCCATGGCATGGCATCCGCTTCCAGGGCTGTTCCCACCACTTTGCAGGCTCGCTGAGCCCAGACGCCCACGGCCGCTGTCCTGCTGCCCTCAGCTGCCCCGCAGACACGGTGCTTCCTGCCACGGACGCCCACCTGCCCGCCTCTCGCCGCTGTGGGGGCTTCCACGCTCTGGACGCAGGGCGGGCGTTTTGTGGAATGGCCTCCTGTGGGAATGCGTTGTTCTTCGCGGGGTTAGGCGGGGCTGCAGGCTTCTGGGAGCAAGCGCCAGAGGCAAAGGGCCATTTCCATCCCACTGTATCCGAGTTCCTGCTGTCCAAGTGTTCCTTCTGGGCTGTCTCCTCTAACCGCACTGGGAGTCTGCCTTTAAACCTCCTTCCGCGTCTAGTCCCCAAACTTGACAATTCCACCTTCCCTGGATGCAGAGCATTTTACCACCATCGCACCCAGCGGCAGCTCCAGAAAACAGACTCGGAAGCGTCCCGGTCTTCCCCGACGCAGCGTCACGGGAGGTCCGGCAGACTGCTGTCCCCGGGATGGCCTTCCCCAGGCCTTCTCTTGCCCAGGACGAAGGAGCGCGTGTGTTACCATGTTTCTCCCAGGAGGAGGGACTCGTGCTTCCCTCAGGGTGGGCGGGGCGGACGCTGTAACACGTGATGATGACGAGAGCCTTGCTGTGGGTCGGAGCGAGGCCCGGCATCACCAACACTGCACACAGAAATAAGCCAAAAGCACGTTAACAGCATAAAAACGACGCGACACGGAAACCGGAGGAGAAAGCAAGCCAGAGGCCAGGCCCCGGGGAGAGCCTCAGGGGGGGTTCTCACTGCGGATCCCAAGCGCCCCCTCTGGCGTTTGCAGGGAACCGCTGGAGGCAGGCTGACTGCGCCCTTAGGAGCCCCGGCCATCTCCCATCTCGGAGCCGTGTTCTGAAAACAGTGCGTGGTAGGGGTCACTGGTTTTCGGTGAACTTCTGCAAATATTTCACATCTTCAGCACGTAGCCGTTTTTCAGGCCAAAAGTTTGGGAATACTTCTGAATGTCTTATAGATTTTTATTTCTTTTTATGGCCTTCTGAATCAACTAACTCGAAAAGGACTCTTTCCATTTAAGTTAGAGGTGTGTGTGTGTGTGTGTGTGTGTGTGTGTGTGTGTGCAGGAGGAGAGAGAGAGAGAGAAGGAGTCTTTGAAATCTGTGCTGTGTATTACTGCCTCCTTCAGAAATGCCCCAGATGAGACAGGTGTATGTCCACACCCACTCCTTCCCACGTGTGCTACGAACACTGACCTTCTGCCTTCATTCTCTAAGTGAGCTGTAGTGTCAATAGCCATGCCTGTGCTTCCTGACCCGTGTGTACCACGTTCGCTGCCGTCACTTATACATTATAATAACTCCGTTTAGCACTAGTAACCTCATCTGGATTCTAACCAAGCAACAGCTCAGCGAGCACTGTGAACTGCTCTTTCAAAAGGAAATGACCGAATCATCACAGCTGGACACATTCAGAGAATCACCGCCTACTCAGCCAACATGTGACGGTCACGTGCCGTGGCCAGAGCCCCGAACGCTGGGAGAGAAGCCTGGTTTCACGACGCAAAGAAAACGCTGCTTTGGACAAAAGTGCCGTCTTTTCTGCCACTGACCCGGTCCTCACCGACCTTCACGGGCTGCGAGCTACTGTAGGCAGAACCGAGTCTCGCAGGGCGAGCGGACACCACAGGGGAACATCCCTTTGTACAAGAACACGGGTGGGGGCCCGTGACACCACACGGATTTGCGCCGGCCCGTCTTCCCCTGTCACACACCCGTCTCTGCGGAGGAGTCAGCCAGGACGTGGGGAAAGGCGGGCGCATCCACGACCTCAGGACAGAGGTGGGACCGTGACCCCGGCCTCCTCGCAGGCGGCCACAGGAGGGTCCCCACCACGGCTGTCTGGTGGACACCGACACTCAGCGCTGCCGCCCGTTACCCAGGGTCTCTGCACAGCAACGCACGCTGCGGGGTAGCGCCTCCAGCCTGTCGGGGCGAACAGACACGGACCACGAGGCTCAAATCGCATTCCTCCCTGCTCGGTTCCAGAACATGAAACACAAACAGATGGCTGGGGGAACTGGCACTCTCCGTGAACGGCCACTTTCCTCACATAAACCGTTCAGCGTCAGGGCACGTCTTCACATTCCTAATTGATACTGTAAAATACTATCAGTGATAACACTCGACAGTGGAAGTAACAGGATCTAAGAAACGGGCAGGGCGCGCCTCCTCGTGAGGGGCCCGTCCTGAGGGCGGGAGCAGGGAGGCGCTGATGGGCGGACCAGAAGACCCCGCGGCGGCAGAGGGAAGAGCCCTCGCCGATCGTCAGACTCATCGAGGTCAGAGGAGCGCAGCCCCGCTGTGAGCGATGGGGTGGATCAGAGCTGGGAAGGGCCCCTGATAAAACAATCATTTGCTTATCCTGACTATTATCCCGGCCCAACCCCAACTTTCTAGAAAAGAAAAGGCACTGGAAGATGGTCTAACAAAACAGAATTTGCAGTTCTGCTTGTTTTCATGGAGCCTGAGAGTGGCGTTCCTACTACAGCCGACGCCGGCCTCCTCCGGGATCCATCAGGTCTGTGACGCAGGCGCTGCCCCTGCCGCTGGCGCCCCCGGCCCACGTGGGAGACCGGGAGGGGCCTGCGTGGAGGGGACTCACTCCTACTAGAGCAGGGGTGGTCCCAGCTCCACAGGACTTGGGTGAAAGGATCACTTCCTCATCTCGCCCAGCACAGAAACGAGCTCACATTCTCTGGAAACAAACAGATCGGCCCAATTAAAGCACGAGAACATTCGATATTCCGATGCCCTTTCACGAACCAGTTTCATGTATCACCAAAAACCACCAGACACGCAAATAATGTGAGGCTCACGAACCAGGAAAGAAATTAACACAGTGGTTTGCTGGGCCCAGAAGCGGAGCTTTAAAAACAACCATGTTGTGTATAAAGTCGAGGATTTATAAGGGGAGAAGGAGAGAATGAGAGCGCAGAGGCCGAGAGCACAGGCAGGTTAGAAAAAGGAACCGGCTGGAATTTTAAGTAACAAAATCACAATATCTGGATTAAAGAAACATAGATCGGACAGGCTCACCAGAGAATGGAGATGCTGAGGAAGAGGAGTAAATGAGGAGAGAGATGGCGACAGAACCACCAACTACAGCCCAGAACCGCAGGCAGAGAGCGGACGGGCCTTGTGGAGGCCCTGCCACTCACACAGTCACAGCCCCAGGGGAAGAGGAGGGAGGGAGGGAGGGACAGAAAGTCACTTCGGGAAAGACGGGCAGCGCTGCCGGGTGGCCCAGGGCTTGGGTGCCACCTGTGAACCAGGAGGTCCCGGCTGGATTCCCTGGCAGAGCCCTGGGAGAGAGTGGTCAGGAGCTGGACCGAGAAGGGCTCTGTGCCCTAGAGCTGTGGTCGGCAAACTGCAACTCGCGAGCCACATGCGGCTCTTTGGCCCCTTGAGTGTGGCTCTTCCACAAAATACCACGGCCTGGGCGAGTCTATTTTGAAGAAGTGGCGTTAGAAGAAGTTTAAGTTTAAAAAACGTGGCTCTCCAAAGAAATTTCAATCGTTGTCCTGTTGGTATTTGGCTCTGTTGACTAAGGAGTTTGCCGACCACTGCCCTAGAGCAAGCATGTCAGACTCAAAGGCTGGCATGGGCCAAATAAACAAGGTTTAAGTGTATGTGGGCCGCAAAAAAAACCAAAGCTTCAATTTTCATAGAAATGTAGGTTTATTTCAATAGAGACATGCTGAATACAAAGGGCTGAAATAAATAATCGTTAACATAATAGAACATCTTAATAAAAATTACTATTTTTTCTTGAACATTAACTTGCCAGATACTGACTAACTGCACAAATTAATAAGCGTAACGCAAATAAACCTATTTTTCTTGTTCTCTGAAAGTGAAATATTTCCTGTTGCGCACCCTGAACAAATCAGTCCAAGACTAATGACTGGCAACTGGCTGCTAAAATATTCACTGCTAATTTCAGTGGAGAGAAATGGTGCACCGGTGTGTAAGGAGCATAAGGGAAATGAATGCAACACGATTTTAGTAATCAGTCATTAGCAAATGCTGTAGTTTGTTATTAATGATCCTATACAACAAAAGCTAATATGCAAATTGACCGAATGGGGGAACAACCGGTCGCTATGATGCACACTGACCACCAGGGGGCAGATGCTCAATGCAGAAGCTGCCCCTGGTGGTCAGTGCACTCCCACAGGGGGAGCGCCGCTCAGCCATAAGCAGGGCTCACGGCTGGTGGGCGCAGCGGCGGTGGCGGGAGCCTCTCCTGCCTCCACAGCAGCGCTAAGGATGTCCCCACGGGCCTAAGCCGTCAGTCGGACATCCGCCAAGGGTTCCTGGATTGGGAAAGGGCACAGGCCGGGCTGAGGGAGCCCCCCCCCTGGGAGCCCTCCCCCCCCGCCGAATGCACAAATGTCATGCACTGGGCCTCTAGTGGTGTGTAACAGGATATTGTAAAAATTAAGTTACGAAATTTTTATTAAAACATTTCTTACATACCGTTATATTGGTTGGGCCACAAAAATATTAATTGCGGGCCGCGAGTTTGACATGCTTGCCCTAGAGGCTGTTGGAGAGAGATGGGGGAGGGGGAGGGGACAGGAAGAAGAGGCAAGATCCGATTCTAACCCAAACGGGGCTGTGTCCAGTGGGTGGGGCTCACGGAGGCGGAAAACCCAGGGGTCGCTGAGGACACAGGGCAGCGGGGTCACGGCAGCAGAAACGGCTTTCTGGGGGCTCCGCGGGATCCGGGAGACCATGCGGTCGCTCAAAGGGTGGTCCGAGTCCGATTTCCCAAGCCCTTCAGCAGGGCGGGCGCGGCGGCCCAGGATGACCTGCAGAGAAGCCGCCTGCCTCCCAGGCCCTGATGCCTCGTCTGTCATTTTAATCCGTCCCTCAATCCCCATCCACCTGATCGCACGGACAGTTTCTTTCTGCTCTTCCGGTGCGTTTCAGAGAAACGAGGAGCTGCAGAAAAACCTGTGGGTGTGGAAACCCAGAGCTCACTCCCGAGGGACAAACACGGGCGGGGAGAGGCCCGAAAGACTCCCTGAAACCAGACAAACTGGGAACTGTGTGCGGGACTTGCCTTAGCTGTCGGGGGCAGAAGGTTAGAGCTAGGGTCTGGGCCTGGGCCACGCCCCAGCACCGATTTCCCCGGATGACAGTGCACAGGGCAGCGGAGCTGTGTTAGGGAACCACGGGCCTGTGCCCCCGAGTGGCCGTGGCCATGGACGCACACCCCTGGGGGAGTGGTCAGTGCGCAGAGCACGTGTTCCTCGTCAACAGTTGGAAAATGACGCGCCTCTCTGCACCTGTCGCCCTGTCAGGTGGCTGCCCCCCAAACGCTGCCGGGTGTGCCCCCAGATCTCCTCTCCTCCCGGGCCACCCAGCTCTTCATTCCCAGCCCCCCTCTCCTCTCAGCCCCAGGCGAGGGGAGCGTCCTGGACCCTCCAACCGCCGGGCTCCTGGCCGCGGCGAGGCCCCTGCAGGGCATGCCTGCCACGGGCGCGGATGGCCCTCTCCCCAGAGCGCTCTCAGCCCTTCATCCTATGACGGACAGACGCTAACGTGTCCACTAAGAAAAGAGGTCCCCCTTGTACATAAGGACTCCCCCAACTCAAAAACAAGAAAACCACCAACCAATTAAAAAAATAAGCAAAAGACGGAAACAGATTTGTCACCAAAGCAGAAGGTGCCGATGAAGGGAGGTGGGAAGGACACACACGGAATTCCAACGCCTGTGGCCAGGCAGCGCTGAGCCTGGGAGTGGACATTTCCTTTAAACAGCCACACCCCACGCCCCCCACAGGCCACAGCCACAGAGAGGGCCCGTGTGCCCTGCTGTGAGTCCCACTGTGCGCCCCTCCGTGAAGCCCACTGTGCGCCCCGCTGCGCGCCCCGTGCCGAGTCCACCGTGCGTCCTTGTGCGCCCCACCCTGCGCCTGGCACCCAGGGTAGCCTCCCTCCCGCTCTGGGGAGCAGGACTGCTTTTACTAAGTAAGGAAAATATCCATGCTTCACTTTCAAATAACTTTCCAGCCGCAGGCCCCACTCGGAGTGAGCCCCTGCCAAGGGGTGCAGTGGCTGGTTGGGGGCGTGGCTCGGACGGGAACAGAGGAGGCCGTGCCACGCAAACCACAGAGACAGCTGGGAAGAGCATTAGTGACGGTTTACGGTCCGCCCGAGTGAGACAGAAACCATGTGTGCGCCCGCTTCCCGCAGAGGCTGCAGGTGAGCTACTGAAACGCCCCTTTGCTCCCACTGCCGTCTCTCCCAGGAAAGCGCCCGGGACCCGGCCCAGCGCATTCGTGACGGGTCCCCAGCAGCGGGCCCCGACAAGGAATTCACCACGTTAACAATCATTTTAACAAATCGGAAAGTTCTACATTTTTTCTATTATTTCATAAACGAGGAATCTGAGGGTCAGAGCGCCAGGAACTTATCCAGGACTTGAGGGACGCAGCCTGGAACCAGCCCTCCCTGGGCCTCGGAGCCTCCCTCCGCCTGCGTTCTATATTTAGTCCGAGGGACAGACCTGGAAGATGCGTTAACCCATTTGGAGGGGAAGCGGAGACCTTCTCTGTGGTGAGGGCAAGGAGCAGGCCAAAACGAGAAGAGGGATCACAGGCCGGGAGGAAGCAGCAGACGCCCGTGGCCTCCACTCACCCCTCTCCCCTGGCCAGCTTCCTTCCCGCCGGTCCGTCTGCACAGCTCCCCCCGCCCCCTCCCACCCCATCAAACTGTAGGCCAATGACCAGCACAGACAGGAACCTAATGTGCAATTTGGTTCCCAGGCACACGCTTCATGAACATGACATGACCCGTGTCTGCTTCCACACGTGCTGTGGCCGGAGTTCGTGCCTGATTGCGCGTGAGCAGGGCTGGTTGTCCCAGTGAATGTCCTTTGCTCTTCCCGGCGTCTCCTCACCCCACGTCCACGTGTCCCTTCAGGCACCTGCACCTCCAGCAGCTCAGCTCACAGAGTTAGCTCCCGGCACTGCGCCCGCCTCTTCCTGATGACCGTAGCCGGAAGGTTCCTTCGAAAGCACCTCACCAGTTCCATGCGTCAGAGACAGCTCAGGGACAATGCAGTCTTGAAGGTGTTTTTAACAATCAGTCCAACAAAGAGAATGAGGTGCTGATGCGAACTACGAAACGGGGAACCTTGGAAACACGAGAAGCGGGGAAGCGGGTCAGTGAGATTGTAACGGTCCCATGAGATGCCCGGAGCAGCCACGCTGAGGACACACAGCACATGAGTGGTTGCCGAGGGTGGGGTGGGGGATGTGGACTGGGGGGCTGGAGGACGGGGGGTGGGGGATGTGGACTGGGGGGCTGGAGGACAGGGGTGGGGGATGTGGACTGGGGGGCTGGAGGACGGGGGGTGGGGGATGTGGACTGGGGGGCTGGAGGACGGGGGGTGGGGGATGTGGACTGGGGGGCTGGAGGACGGGGAGTGGGGGATGTGGACTGGGGGCTGGAGGACGGGGGTGGGGGATGTGGACTGGGGGCTGGAGGACGGGGGGTGGGGGATGTGGACTGGGGGCTGGAGGACGGGGGTGGGGGATGTGGACTGGGGGGCTGGAGGATGGGGGGTAGGGGATGTGGACTGGGGAGCTGGAGGATGGGGGTTGGGGGTGGGGGGATGTGAAGGGGTCAGGGATGATGGCGAGTGGGCATGGGAATAAAAGTGTTTCAAAATCGCATGTGGTTAGGGTTGCACAACCCAAGAATGTCTGACAAACACTGACTCGGACGGTGTATGAATTATACCTCAATAATGCTCTTAAGATATTCAGTTACAGAAAACAGAGGTTAGTCCATGTAACTTCCGTATTTTTGGGTCTGTTGGAATTTCTTGAATGCTTACTTAAGGTCTATTTAATACATTTTTTTCATGAAGATTTGAGTTTTACCTAAGTTTAGTTAATTTTCTAATTTTTATAAATGTTTATCAAACCTTCAAAAGGTATTAATTTGAGTTCTTAAGCTTAATGTGTGACCTTGAGCAAGTTATATACCTCTCAAAGCTTTTATTTTATTTTATTTTTATTTATTTATTTATTTTAATATATTTTATTGATATTTTACAGAGAGGAAGGGAGAGGGATAGAGAGCTAGAAACATCGATGAGAGAGAAACATCGATCAGCTGCCTCCTGCACACCTCCCACTGGGGATGTGCCCGCAACCAAGGTACATGCCCTTGACCGGAATCGAACCCGGGACCCTTCAGTCCGCAAGCCGACGCTCTATCCACTGAGCCAAACCGGTTCCGGCAAAGCTTTTATTTTTAAAAAATATATTTTTATTGATTTCAGAGAGGAAGAGGGAGAGAGAGAGATAGAAATATCAATGCTGAGAGAGAATCACTGATCGGCCTCCTCCTGCACGCCCCACACTGGGGATCAAGCCTGTAACCCGGGCATGTGCCCTGACCGGGAATCGAACCGTGACCTCCTGGTTCATAGGTCGACGCTCAACCACTGAGCCACGCGGCCGAGCTCAAAGCTCGTGTCTTCACTGGGGAAGGAAGACTGACTGCACATGCTCCCCTCACACACTACGCAGTGCACACACACCCACACGCAGACACACGTTTCAGAAAGACGTTTCAGAAGCATAGGAAGGAGAAAAACACAGTTTTTGCATAAAACACACGGTGAATGTATGAGATGTGTACACACGTGTGCTCTGAGAACCGGTCGGTCAAAGAAAACTGTACACTGCAGCTTCCTAGGCCTGCGGCCTCAGGCTCTCCGGGACAGTCAGGCCCCACACGCTCCCCTCGAGGGGAGAGCCTGGGAGACCACAGGTTAATGGAGCTGAAGTGGGGGGACACACAGGTCACGCCATGGAGGTCACGCCATGGGGGCCCCGCATTCATGCTTCCGTGAGGATGAAGTGTCTCTTACCGACTTCATGCCAGGCCGCCAGCTTGCCCGGCAGGGACACCAGCTTGCCCGAGGGGCAGGATCACTTGGCAATCTGGCTCCCAGCGAGGGGACCGTGCGGGTCGAGGGCCTGGGACGGGTCAGGGGTCACAGGACACGTGACCATCGGCGATAGGATGGAGCAAGAGGTTTGAGGTGAGTCTTTGACAAGTGAACTTTGGGCTTAGACGAGCCAATTGATGCTCTTGACAAACTGGTTTACAGGAATTCCTTGAAACCACCACCCAAGTTGCACCTACAGTGTCACCTCAGGATTGAGCATGGTTACCTGGGAAACCAACCGGCCTGTGACGGGGCGCTGGGCCAAGCGTCTGGGTAGCACCCCGGGAAGTGGGAACAGGCCTGAGGGCTGTTGTGACTGGATGAATCAGCTATGTTCTGAGAACATTGAGACCAGAATTTGGACTCAAAGCGAGAAGTGACTGGGAGTGAGGAGGGCATGTCACAGACAGAGAACTGCAGGCATCACCCCTGTGGGGGAGCAGGTGTCTGCAAACCTCACACAGGCAGCCGTCCCAACACCCAGGAAAACAGGACCGGGCCGTCTAGCGCCGCTCGGAAGATGCTCCACGCGTCTTGGTTGGAAACTGCCTGCTTCTCAACTTCTCAGTTTTAGTTTTCACCTCAAGGCACATCTCTTCTCCCCCAGATCGCCTGTCCTGGCACATTCCTGACACCTTCGCTGCCGAAGTCCTTGGTGGAAGGAGTCCAAGGTAATCAGGTGAGACCTCCTGGCTTCTCCGAGACACCCTCCAGGGGGTGCTATCTGGAGCTTATCTGCTCGGCCAGGGCTGTGAGCAACGCTGGGGTCCCGTCCCCCCTGTCCAAGGCCTGTTCTTGTCCCTCTCTGCACAGACGAAATCTCCGTGTCGCAGGTCTAGCAGAAGCCACTGGCCCTGAGGCTGAGGGCAATGCAAAGACCTTTTGAAGTCATTTCCTTTGTCCTGACGTGAGGCTAAGTTGAAAACGGGGGGATAAGCACCTTCCGTAATAGTGGCCATTTCAAAAGGGGGTTAATGACTACCAGGGGGTGTAGGCTCGCGGTCTCGAGTGCGAACAGTCTTCACTGAGGAAACCCCCAACAGCCCATCATTTGGGGGTTGAGCTCTACTGCACCCCTGTATACCTCTACCCAAGGAGGGCAAGCGGGTGTCTGAGGGGCGGGATTTAGAGGGACAGTCCCAGCAACAACGAGACTGATGTGTTCTCTGCTTTGGGAACCAACACAGTCACATTTACTTCTCTATTTTCTCTTTCTACCGCCCGGTCTCTGAGAAGTTCAAGTTCCAACCACTTCTGAGCATCCAACAACGAACACGACAAAGTCAAAGTCATCACACAGCGTAACGACCTGAAACCCGGGGACCCTGCGGCCAGGCCATTGCTCCTCCCCTGCTCACGTTGGCTGTCACATGCTCCTGGCCAACAGACATGGCCGGCACGGCGTCCAGCCGTCAATGGAACGGCCCCTCCTACACTGACAGGTGCCAATCAGTGCTGCTCTGACAGGTAATTTCCTGGGAAATGTCTCAGGTTTCATGGGTGCTCCTCTGGCGCCACCACGTGGCTGACCTGCAGCCCCCGTCTGCCACTGGACCCTTCCCCCTCCCAATTCCGGAGGCACACTGTTGAGTTGTGTTAATTGTTGAGTTGTGTTAATTGTTGGGTTGTGTTAATTGTTGGGTTGTGTTAATTGTTGAGTTAATTGTCGAGTTGTGTTAATTGTCGAGTTGTGTTAATTGTTGAGTTGTGTTACTAGTAACAGTTTACTCGTCACAATCTGCGTTTCACCTTCGGATCTTCCTCTCAGGGGTGATCTTCTCTGCCTGGGAGAAACTGGGCTCCGGCTTCTCTGTGCTGTTGGCGTGTCCAGGGCCCTCGACAAACACGCCAAGTCCGCACCGCACGCAACTCCGCACTCGAGTGATTCCCGTGCGCCCGTCTGAGCCCAAGGACTCCTTGCCCTTCTGCCCTGCCTTTGCCTCCCCGGGGCACGTGGAAACGGGAAAGGCCTTCTCTCACGAAATGAACGTGAGGTTCACCCGCGGCTCAGCACCCGGGAATAGACCAGTCGGTTGTTCATCTCGTCTCTGCTGACGGACGGACAGCGTGGCTGTTTCCAATCGGAGGGGCTGTGGGTAAGTGTATATAAACGTACAAACAGCGCTGTGCGGGGAATACATTTCCGTTCACGGGGAGGGAAGACAAGGCGGGGGAGCCGGTGCTGCAGGCTGCAGAGCGTTTCCCGTGACCCTGGAAAGTGACCATGGAGCAGGACCAGGAGACAGACGGACCCCGGGGCGGAGCAGGTGGGGCGGGCCACGCCCCCAGAGGGGCAGCTGGTGGGGCAGAAGGGCGGCCACGCGGGCACATTCCCCACATCAGCCGTCCTGAGACCTAAACTGTGTGACGTTGCACTCACCGCCATGGCAGCGGTGCCCAGGTGTGTGTGTCTCCCGGGGACAGACCCAGGGGGCAGGCTCTGTGTCTTCCCGCACCGGCTGGAGCAGAGCAGGTGTCTTATCAGAAAGGGGAGGCGGCCGGGGCTGCACGGTGTGTGACCCTGGCCGGGGGTTTCACTGACCCCAGGGGAGCCCGTCGGCAGGGAGCCCGTCGGCAGGGAGCAGGGTCGTGCCTCAGCGTGGCTGTGAGTCCTCGCGGTCACTCGGCACCCAGGCCACAGGCGGCTGCGAGTAGCCGAGCGCTGTCACTGCTGTGGAGGCTTCCAGTGTGTTTCAGCACAGAGTCATGGGAATGGACGTGCAAGCACAAAACAAGGTTATATCAGAGGGAAGAGCAAGATGTCCCGCAGCAGACACCGCAGAACAACACGCACACGTGGACTCACACGGCCTCCTGCCGCCCCACGTGAGCCATGGCCGCACCTTCTCCTGGGCCTGCGGGCCACTGACTGGAGCCCGGCCCGCCACCAACGGACGTGGACGCGGCCTTCCCCCTTCGGCTGGAACTGTCGGATGCAGGTTTAGAGTGAAAGGAAATTACACGCAGGAAAGGACGCGACTCCTGCCAGGACTTCCTGGTTTTACCCTGAACTTCATCTACGGCGGGTGCAGCGCCAGGGCCAGGAGCGCCTGGAAGACCACCCAGGCTCCCTTCAAGACGGAAATGCGGTCTGTTTGGGTGACGCTGACACTGACTTCCCCGCGCGCGGCAGGGGGCGCTGAGCTCTGCTCACTGGGCATAGCAGGGCGCGGAGACTTGGGGTCTGGTCCCCTGACATCTGAGCGTAAATCCGTGACCCTCTCTCCACATCCCATGGTGTGGGTCTGAGCGACATCGGTCCGTTAACACGAGGGCTCCCCAGGGTCCCGGGCGTCCGCCCAGGGGAGCGCCCCACGCCCAGCAGCACGTGGCGGTGGGAGCCAAAGCCCGCATCAGCCTCCCGCCACCCCCCACCCTCCCCAGTCACCCTCCCCCCCACTCCCCACCCTCCCCAGTCACCCTCCCCCCACCCTTCCCAGTCACCCTCCCCCCCACTCCCACCCTCCCCAGTCACCCTCCCCCCACTCCCCACCCTCCCCAGTCACCCTCCCCCCCACCCTCCCCAGTCACCCTCCCCCCACCCCCCACCCTTCCCAGTCACCCTCCCCCCACACCCTCCCCAGTCACCCTCCCCCCACTTCCCACCCTCCCCAGTCACCCTCCCCCCCACTCCCCCCCTCCCCAGTCACCCTCCCCCCCACCCCCACCCTCCCCAGTCACCCTCTCCCCCACTTCCCACCCTCCCCAGTCACCCTCTCCCCCACCCCCCACCCCCCCCAGTCACCCTCCAGAACTAGCACGGAGGGAACCCCAACAGCACGTGGCCAATCAAGGACTCGCTCCCCACCCCAGCCGGAGAGGGAGGAGGACAGGCATCTAAAAACACGGCCGTTTTGTTTGTTTTTGGTCTTCTACAGAAGTTTGACATCAACTCCATTTAGTGGCTATAAAGGACCCCAGCAACTGGCTTTGTTTGGGGCAGGTTGACTGCGTAGCAGACTGAACACTCCTGTCCTAAAACAAACAAGCCCGCCCAAACACGAAGGCCTGAGAGTACAAAGGGTTTTCTCCCATCTGAAAGGGGGGGGGGACTACAAACTTTTAAAAAGCAAATTTACTGATGCTAAATTTCCTGGGACACCAATTTACCTGGACTCCAGGTAGAAAGGGGAGAAAAAAAAAAGACGACGAGGAAAATTACCTGTGAGGTTATCAACATCTATTGGGAGTCTGTACTTCTGTCCCGTGTCACACTGATGTGGGATGGGCAAGTTCACGTGTGAACGCACCGGGGCCCAGGACGGAGAGAGACGGAGGGGAGGGGGCTGGCAGCCTCCGGAAGTGACTGGAGGTGGCCGCCCCGAGAAAGCTGCTTCCCTCTGACCCAGCCCTTCCACGCATGGAGATCAGCCTAGAAAAATTCTGCACACGGACATAAGGGGGCAGCTACAAACTCCCTAAAGATACAGAGGAAAACTGCAAAGGTCTCGCCAAACAGGAGATGTGGGTGGTGATGTGTGTGAACATGAACACAGCCAAGCAATACTTCACAGCCTCCATGTGAATTGATCGCACAAGTAAAGTGTTCGCCATGAAAAGCAAGTCACGAGAAACACAGAACGCACGCGTCTAAGGATGTAAATCTTCAGACGCACAAGCAGAGCCCAGCGTCGCTCCCAGCTGCTCTTAGGGTGAAGAGCACGGTCCCCACAGTTACAACGTTCCCTGCGCACCGTGACCCTAACCCATAACCCTAACCCCTAACCCTAACCCCTAACCCTGACCCTGACCCTAACCTATAACCCTAACCCTAATCTATAACCCTAACCCTAACCTATAACCCTAACCCAACCCTAACCCTCCCTAACCCTAACCCCTGACCCTGACCCTAACCCGAACCCTAACCTATAACCCTAACCCAACCCTAACCCCAACCCCAACCCCAGCTCTAACCCCTAACCCTAACCTATAACCTTAACCCAACCCTAACCCTAACCCAACCCTAACCGGAACCCTCACCGCGCGCACACACACACACACACACTCACACACACACACACACACACACACACTCACACACACACACACTCACACACACACACTCACACACACACACTCACACACACACACACACACTCACACACACACACACACTCACACACACACACACACACACACACGCACACACTTCCATCCCGGTCTACCAGCGATCTCCCCAGTGCTGCGTCTGTGATCACCTCCGTCCTCCATGCTGACTTAGATGTCGGGCTGTGCCTTCCTCAGACGCTGCCTATTCTCATGGAGACACTCAGGGAACTTCAGGACGTTTACTGTTGAGTGTATGAAGAAAAGACGTGACGGGGAAGTGAGGAAAGTCCTATTTAATTGTAAAAATGAATATAACGGAGGAGGTTTAACCCCCGATATGCTGCGTGGGGCAGCCCCGAGCCTGGCAGACCGGTGGCAGACAGAGGCTGGGTTCCCACGTGCTTCCAGGCTCCGCCCTGGGGAGCGCCAGGCACGCGGTTTAACCTCTGATTCGCCCCTTCACAGCGGAAGCGGGGACAGTTCTCCCAACGTCGGTGACTGATACCAAGTGCCCCTGAGCGCACCAGGGGCACCACCACATCCGGTCTCAGGCTCCGGCTCCTGCAGCAAAGCCCCAGCGCCTGCCCGCCCGGGGAGGGGCTCACCAAGCCTGCAGAGGCCGCTCGGACGGGACGCACCCCATTTCAGTTCCTAAGCCGCAGCGAGGCCCGTGTGTCCACCATCTCATCACTGTCCTTCCGCAGGGCGCTTCCTCCTCCGTCCGGTGCCGCCGGCGAGAGGGCGGGGAAGGGACCGACGCACAGGAGACCAGCCTCCGCTGCCCCGGCCCTGGGGTGGGCGCCGTCACAGCTCGGAAACGTGCAGGAGCAGAAGCGGCACTGACATCACAGCTCAGTCCAGAGGCGAGGGCAGAGGCGCACCTGAGCGGGAGGGGCCCCAGAGCTGAGGGGGAAGCAGGATCCCGCCCTGGGAGCCCTAGGCCTGGGCCCCACGCCTCGTGTGGGGCTGCATCTGCCCGTGGGTCGCAGTCCAGGAACTGTGATTCCTGGCCCAGAGCACGGACGGGGCTGGGCCCTGAAGGGACCCGCATCAGCAACCTGCGGTCTCCCTGAATAAATAAAAAATGCCTCTCGTTTCTTTTTAGGCCGTTTTTATGAATTCTCTAAAATGTTTATTTACTCAAAACTTTTAATTAAAAAACATTTCAAGGACGTTGCTCACTGTGAGTGTGCGAGTCGGAAAGCTGGTGCAGACTGCTGTGTAGCTTCTCTTCCCAACCAACACGGTCACGAGAGGCTAGCTCCCTTCCCAGCCCCGGCCACTGCGCCTCCCCGAGGCCTGGAGGCACCCCAGCACTCAGCGCCCGGGACGGGGTGCAGTGGGAACCCCAGCGGAGGCGAGGGGCAGGCCCGGGATGGGTTTCAGCCCTGCGTCCAAGTGTCCAGCTCGCGGTACCAGTCCCCTCGGCCATGTGCTTCCATCTCTACAGCCCTGTTTTGAAGGAATGGATGAACTGAACTAAACTTACTTTTTTCAACATTTAAAAGGAGGACTGACAATCTTCCAGCTGGATTTGAAAACTGGGGTGGAAATGTTTTATAATTCCTGTTTTTCAGGTCAGCATTTTAAAATGCCATTTGTCTAGTCTGGTTTAAAAGCAGACTAGAGCCCTAGCTGATGTGGGTCAGTGGATAGAGTGTTGGCCTGTGGACCAAAGGGTCCCAGGTTTGATTCCGGTCAAAGGCGTGTACCTCACCTCAGCTGCAGGCTCCTCCCCAGCCCGGGCCCTGGTCAGGGCGTGTGCAGGAGGCAACCAATCGATGTGTCTCTCTCACATCGATGTTTCTCTGTCCCTCTTCCACTCTCTCTAAAATCAATGGAAAAATATCCTCAGGCGAGGATTAAAAAATAAATACACTGTAAAAAGCAGACGAGAGAAGAAGATTAAGGTTGCCAGCGCCCTGCTGCTGGGCAGGAAGGACTAGCCCATGGACGCGTTTGGAGCGCAGGTTGCTGTTCGAGGCTCCGCACAGTGGGGGAGGCCGACGCAGGCACGGAACAGAGGACCTGTCTGTCCCCACGCCCATGGGGGCTCCACAGCTGTGCCCAGTCTCGGTAACTCCTGGTGTGCGCCCACGGGTGCACAGGGAAGTGAGGGGAAGAGGACGGAGGTGGGAGGAGGGTCTTATCCCCTCCCCCCCCCCCCCGCGCCCCGGACTCAGCGACCCGGGGACAGCAGACAGACAATGAGCACCGGCCCTGCTGCCTGCAGGACTGCACAGTGTCAGCAACTAGACCCACACACCAACGGGCAGAGCAGGGCGAGGCCACGTGTCACCTCAGCCTGATTCTCATAAGCAGTCCCGGGTGGCAGGCTCTGAAAGGAAAGTAAGTCACACGTACCCACAACACTATGAAGAGCTATCTTCTCCCATGATGTTAGCTAAAATATGCACATGCAGACGGAAGGAAACACGGAAAAGATTATAGAAGAGAAAGACTCATAGGCCCGGCCGGTGTGGCTCGCTGGTTGAGCGTCGACCTAGGAACCAGGAGGTCATGGTTTGATTCCTGGTCAGGACACAGGCCTGGGTTGCAGGCTCGATCCCCAGTAGGGGACGTGCGGGAGGCAGCCGATCCATGATTCTCTCTCATCATTGATGTTTCCCTCTCTCCCTCTCCCTTCCTCTCTGAAATCCAATAAAAATACATATTTTAAAAGATCGTCACAGTATATGCATCCTGTGTTGTTTCGAGGTTGCGCACCAAAGTAAATCTCGTAGGAAGCAGCCATCCCCAGCCATCGCTTCTGCTCCACGCACAGGGCAGCTTGCCTGTTCTGTAATTTCTGTAAGTGGAGTCACTGCGCATTCTTTTGGTCTGATTTCTTCAACGTTATATTTGTGAGATTAATTATATTATTGCATCATCTATATATATAAAAGGCTAAGCGACTGACCATCCGACCGGCCGGTAGGTATGACAAGCACTGACCACCAGGGGGCAGACGCTCAGCGCAGGAGCTGCTGAGCTGCGGTGACTTGGCAGTGGTGGTTCTCGGGTGACGCCCCCAGAACCAGAGAGGAAGGAGCCCGATTCCAGAGTGCATCACCTGAGAACTGCCCTCTCGCAATCCGGGACCCCTCGGGGATGTCGGAGAGCTGGTTTCAGCCCGATCCCCAAAGGCCACGCCGAGGGATCCCACCTGCCAGAGGGACCCCGCTTACTTGGCAGATGCCCTTTGAGCCACGGCGCTGCCTCAGGTGCAGCTGGCCGGGGGGGGGGGGGGGGGGGGGGAGGGGACCACAGGAGGTTGGCTCCAGGGCTTGTCCAGCCCATCTTGCCCAGTCCCACCCCGCTGGCCACCTTCTAATTAATTTCCTTAATTAACTAGTGCATGGGGCACTAGTTGTTTATAATTCTCATTCATTCTGTGTACTATTCACTACAGGTGTTACTAGTCTGTGGCTGATACAAATAGGGCTGCTACAGATACAATTTGTCTTTCTAAATTTTTTCTACTTTTGAGAAAAGTTTATTAAATGTATTGGGGTGACATTGGTTAACAACACTGTACAGTCTTCAGGGTACAATTCTGTGATACATCATCTGTATATTATACTGTGTGTTCACCACCCCATGGCAAGGCTCCCTTCATCACCACTGACCCCCCTTTACCCTCTTCTACCTCCACCACCCCCTCTCCCTCTGGCAATCACCACACTGCTGTCTGTGGCTCTGAGGGTTTTTTGTGCTTAATCCCTTCACCTCTGTGTGTTCTGCCTCTTTGATAGAAAGTCACCCTGATGCAAGTGTAGGGACTGAGTAGACCCAGGCACAAAGGACAGTCTCCAGTGCCCCCTGGTGGCCCATCCTGGCCACTGCACCAGCCCAGAGAGGCTGCAGTGTGCAGAGGGGAAAACACTGGGGTTGTGGGCACTATTAAACCCCATTAGATTGGCTACCTGGTGTTTAAATAATGAATATGTATTATTTCCTTGGACAAAAGCCAAGGCTGATTTTATGGGACCCATAGAGACCAAATAAGGAGGAAGTGTAACACTTCAGCGTATGCTGAGATACACGACCTGGAGAGCATATGCTAAGCAAGACAAGCCAGAGAAGGGCAAGTATCACATGACCTCACTCATATGTGGAATCTAATGAACAAAGTAAACTGAGGAAAACAGATCCAGAGACTCAGAAGCATCGAACAGACTGATGAATGTCAGAGGGAAGGCGAGCTGGGGAGGTGGTGGGGGAGATGAACAGGGAAACCTATATGCATACATGCATAACCACGGACAGACAATGGCGTGGTGAAGGCCTGGGAGGGGCGAGTGCCCAGTGGAGGGGGTCAATGGGGTAAAAAACACACAAAAGAAATCAAACCTGGAGAAAAAAGGGACCCCTTCACCACAGTTCGCTGGAGTCTACACTAAGGCTGCGCCGACTGCCTCTGGGGGATTTCAGAGCAGAAACACCCCGCGTCCACCCGGCATGGCCCCTCCGAGGCTGGGACCCTCTGCAGCTCCCGCCACCCGCCCAGGAGCACCCACCTCCTCCGGAGCCCGTGTGCGCAGCTCAGGCAAAGGCCCAGGCCGAGGGCGCACAGGAGGGCGCCTCCAGGAGCTGCCAGCTTCATCACGGAGCCCGCGGGAGCCGAAGGCTCGGCTTCCAAAGCCCGCGGGGCAGGCGGTCCAGCCGACCCTGCGAGTCCCTGAAACGACACATTTCCTTAAGCACCGGCCAGCAGAGGCGAGCGCCCCATCAGTTCCTGCCTACCAGACCCCTGCCCGCTCATCCCCGCCCGAGCCTGCCTTCCTGAGTGGGCCACAAGCCCAGCCCCGCCGGCAGCACCCACGTCCCTGCCAGCACTGCTACCCCCACCGCTCCTCCTGCCTTATTGTCACAGGAGCCTGGTCCTCCCGGGAAGTCTGTGCTGAGAGACCACGGTCCTGTGCCTGTGGCTACAGGGAGCCCCCGCTGCCGGGCCTTTCAAAGCCAGGAAACGCGTCTCATTGGTTTGGTTTAAGGGAAATGCATCATGAGTTCATGCTGACATTTATGAACAAATTCAGGATGAAAGGGCTTTCTCATTTGGTCTTATTTGCATATATCTTTGCGTCTCCCTTTCATCTCTTTTCAAGCATTTAATTGGCCGCAGATGAAAGAGAGGACGCTACTTAGTCTAAATGCTACGTGCTCCTTCTTCAAAACACAGCCAGCCATTCCAGTAACTCCCCTGCCCTTGGCCTGGGAGCTCATTAAACCGCAGGAGAGTCTACCTGGACCGGATCCAGGGGCGGCTCCCCTCGTCCTGACCAGCTCACCGAGGCGGTATCGCAGGGCGAAGGCCTCACCTCGGGAAGCCTGTGCTGTGGGCGGTCACTGCCTCGGCACGGCTGGGAACCTGCGCACCTGGTGTTACTACAGCCTCACACGGGGCAGGGACGAAGTGCAAGGCGGGTCGTGGGGAGAGAAGAGGCTGCGTCCTGCTGGACCAGCAGCAGGACGAGAGCCGAGGAGGGCCCGGATGGAGAGCCGGGGCACGAGGGCTGAGAACGGCAGGTCGTGCGTGTTCCCAGCCCCCTCCCCCCTCCCCCCCCCCCCCCCCCCCCGGTCCCTGCGGAATGTGAGGTCACTTCAGTTCTGCCGGGGCTGCTGCTCCTCCTGCACCGCAGACCCCACCCCTTCCAACCGGCAGGGTTTTCAATCAACACCGTCCGTGCATTTCCTCTTCCCTGTGACTTTAACATTTCCTTTTCTGTAGCTTTATGGTAAGAATACAGCGTGTACTACATGTAACATACAACAACATGTGTTAATGGTCTAAGGCTATTTAAGACTAACAGTAGGCTATTAGTAGTTAAGTTTGGGGGAGTCTAAAGTTATACACAAATTTTTGACTGTGCGGGGGTTGGCACCCCTCACCCCCATGTTGTTTAAGGGTAAACTGTACAGCATATACAGATATCAAGTTATTAGGTTGTACACCTGAAACTAATAAAATGTTATGTCAATTACATCTCAACTAGTGTCCTGGTGTACGGATTCATGCACATTGAAAGGAAATTAATTAGAAGAAATATTTTAATATCGCTATTCGCCCTTTCTCTTTAATAGAAGTGTCAACCAAATTCACGATCGACAATGACAGATCCAAACACACATGTGTGATTGGCGCCAGCGAGAGCTTTATATGTATTGCACATGCACAAATCAACTTAGCCTTTTATAGACATAGAATAAACTTGCATAATTAGACCTGCTTTCTGATTTCGCTAAACTTTTTCCAGCCAGTGAAGCACCATCCCAACTTCTCTTTCAGGTAATTGTCAGCAACACAGCAGTAAATATCAACACGAAGCAGATTATTATTGTAGATCACACAGGGAGAACAAAGGGTAACATATTTAACTGCAGCAGTGTCTGACTATATTCTGCACAGTGAGAAAACCTGAAGTCATTTTCAAGGTCCACCATTTCTTACTTTTCAGTCGGTTCAAGCTTCTAAGCTTTCTAAATCTCCGTTTTCTGGCTAATGAAAAGAAAATAGGATTCCACTGAGTCTCCTATCTGCTGACTCCAGGACTTCTGTGAGGATCAAATGAAATGAAGCATGTGAAAACGCTTCACAGACATTTGGTTAAACTGTGAAATGTTTGCACCTGGCTATACAGCAAGTCGAGTTCCTGAGCTGCCGAAACTCCAAGGAGGCTAGTCCCTAGGGCGAGGAAGCTGGGCACTGCTATGTGACGTCATTACCCGGCGCCCACAGCGACCGTTTCCGGGCTGGGCTGTGGGCTGCGTTTTGCGCCATGGGGTCTTGGCAGCACTGGCTGCGATTTGGCAGGGTGTCACTCTGGGTGGTGGCGGGGCCTGAGTCCCACTTGGGGGAAGCCCAGTGTTGGTTTGTCGGCACCAGGTCCGTGGTGCCGTTATTTTTAGACAAGAGGCCTGGTGCACGAGAATTCATGCACTCGGTGGGTCCCTCAGCCCGGCCTGGGCCCTCTCATAGTCCGGGACCCCTCGGGGATGTCCACCTGCTGGCGTAGGCCTGCTCCCTGGGGGATCGAGCCTAAGCCGGCAGTCAGACATCCCTCTGGCAGCCTGGGAGCCCTCAGGGGATGTCTGACTGCCAGCTTAGGCTCGATCCCCCAGTCAGACATCCTTAGCGCTGCCGAGGAGGTGGGAGAGGTTCATGGCTGAGCCGAGCTCCCCCTGTGGGAGCACACTGACCACCAGGGGGCAGCTCCTGCGTTGAGCATCTGCCTCCTGGTAGTCAGTGCGCATCGTAGCAACTGGTCGTTCTGCCGTTAGGGTCAATCTGTATATTACCTTTTTATTATATAGGACTAGAGGCCCGGTGCATGAAATTCGTGCATGGAGGGGGGATTCCCTCAACTCAGTCTGCACCCTCTCCAATTGGGGACCCCTTGCGGGATGTCCAACTGCCATTTTAGGCCTGATCCAAGGGATCAGGCCTAAACCGACAGTCAGACATCCCTCTCACAATCTGGGACCACTGGCTCCTAACTGCTCACCTGCCTGCCTGCCTGATTGCCCCTAACTGCTTCTGCCTGCCAGCCTGATCACCCCTAACTGCCCTCTCCTACATGCCTGATGTTGCCCCCAACTGCCCTCCTCTGCTGGCCAATTTGGTTCTGATGGGTCGGTTCCTATGCCAGTGTCAAAAGCTCCACCTCCTAGGCAGCCATTGGCTCCTCACAGCACCCACCTTTGGTTCTCATTGGTCAGTTCCTATGCTAGTCAGCATCAGAAGCTCCGCCTCCTAGGCAATCATTGGTTCCCCACAGCACCCACCTTTGGTTCTGATTGGTTGGTTCCTATGCCAGTCAGCATCTCCAGGCCTATCACTGGGCCTGATCAAAGAGGCGGGGCTTAACAGCAGCCCCGGCTTGGAGGCCAGGAGAGAAAGAAAAGCCTGGCTGCTGGCGAAGATCAGAGAGAAAGAGGGAGAGAAAGAGAGAGGTAAGTACACTGATCAACAGCTTCCACTGAGGCTGCAGATCAGACCCTGACTCACTTTCTGGGTCTCAGCCACCTGGGCAGTCAGTGTTGGGTCGCCAGGCTGCAGCTGGGCAACCCAGCGCTGACTTCCGGATGGTCTGCGTTTGGTCGCAGGCTCGGCCCCTTCCCAAGCCCCAGGCTTTAGGCTTGGGAAGCACCCCCCATCCCTGCCCCACCCCTCCAATCGCAGGCTTGGCCCCTCCAATGGCCGGCTGGGAGTGACCTGGGTGCCAGGAGGTTCCCGGGACCCAGGTATGTATGCAAATTAACCCCCATCTTTGTTGGGTTAATTTGCATACTCACTCTGATTGGCTGTGGGCGCCTTAGCGGAGGTATGGTCAATTTACATGTTTCTCTATTAGGTAAGATGGCCAGTACAGCCCTAGCAGGTTTGGCTCAGTGGATAAAGCGTCGGCCTGCGGACTGAAGGGTCCCAGGTTCATTTCGGTAAAGGGCACATGCCTGAGTTGCGGGCTCCATCCCCAAAAGGGGGCATGCAGGAGGCAGCCTATCAATGGTTCTCATCATTGATGTTTCTATCTCTCTCTCCCTCTCCCTTTCTCTCTGAAATCAATAAAAATGTATTAAAAATAAATAAACGAACAAATAAATAAATGGCCAGTGCGCATCATGGCAGCTCCTGCGTTCAGCGTTTGCCCCCTGATGGTCAGTGCGCATCACAGCTACCGGTCAGACGGACGGACACTTAGCCTTTTATGTATATAGACAAAAAAAGCAGTAAATCCTGTGCTACATTCATCGGAGCACAGCTCCTGCTTCATCTTCATCTTTCTCTTGGAACTGGACCCCTTCGCCCGTTCCGGTTCCTGGCCTGAGCTCTGCCTTCGCTCGCGCTGGGCGGCGGTGGGGCTGTCCTGTGCACCCCAGCCGTCGACCAGCATTGCTGGCTTCTCCCCGCGAAATGCCAGGAGCAGCCCCTTCGCTGTGACAGCCAGAGATTGCCGATGGCCCCTGAGGAGCCCCGTCGCCCCGTGGGGAGCCACAGCTCCAGCTCTTCTGGCTTCGCATGCCCGGCACCCACCACCGACCCAGTTCAAGAAGCCAACCAGCCGCGGACGGCATGTGGCTGTGGCGCAGGCGTGCACGCCAGAGGGTTGTGCTCTCGCACCGCTGAGTGGTTCTGAGAACCCGTGAACACGTTTGTAAGTTAACAGCAAACATCCTTATCCTAAGTTCACATAATTATAAAGAACATGTTTTCTGCTGTCTTCTACGTTACAGACATGCTTGAAATGCACTTCACTGAGGACCTAAAAGTGAAAAGAACTTACTAAATTTGTGGAGAATGTCACTAGAAACCTAATCTTGTCTTTGGAATGAACCGATCAGCCAACTCAGGCTACTGTGAACCCAAACTATTAAAAAAAGAAAAGCAAAAAGAAGACACCAGTAGGAAGGGTTCCTGGTGGCTAACTGGGCTGGAAAAAAAAAAGCAATAATAATACTAATAATAAGCAGAGCCTAGCAGCCAGTTCTGCACTGGGGTCTCTCAACCAATAGGCCTGAGGCTTTCAGAGCTGTGCAGCTCTGACCAATCCGAGTGGCTCTGTTTTGACCAATCAGGGACTGGGGGCAGGGACTTCTGCCTATATAAGCCAGCTCGCCACTCTGGTTCCAAGAGCACACTTTCCCCCAAAGATGGAGCCCCCTTTCCGTTTCTGCGTCCAGCCCTAGGGCCGCCTGACGGCGCAGCCTCAGGGCCACGCTGTTCTCAAGGCCATGTTGTATCACCTTTGAGCTGTTTGCACTGAGTAAAGTTTCCTTCTCCACTGCACCCAAAATTGGCGATTCTTGTTGGCCTTGAATTGGTGCCAAGGACAACCAGTGGACAGTTTCAAAAGTGCAATTTATTAAAAATAAACAAACAAATAAATAAATGGCCAGTGCACATCGTGGCAGCTCCTGCGTTGAGTGTTTGCTCCCTGATGGTCAGTGCGCGTCATAGCTACCGGTCCGATGGACGGACACTTAGCCTTTTATATCCAAACTAATAAAGAGGGAATATGCTAACTGACCGTCACACCCTCACAAAGATGGCGGCACCCACAGCCAATAAGGAGGGAATATGCTAACTGACTGTCACACCCTCAAAGATGGCAGCGCCCACAGCCACAAGATGGCAGCGCCCAGTCCCCTCTGCCCCCGTCGCCCAGGGCAGGCCCAAGGCACAGGCAAGCCTCAGATGTCAGCTGCCCAGCTGCCCAGGGCTGGCCCGAGGCACAGGCAAGCCCTAGATGGCAGCTGCCCAGCCGCCCAGGGCCGCCTGAGGCTCAGGTAACCAGGGCCGGCCAAGGCTTGCGCTGCCGGCAGTGGCAGCAGTGGAGGTGTGATGGGGCATCACCCTCTCCTGGTCGCCGGGCTGCCTCCCGCCCCTGAGGGCTCCTGGACTGTGAGAGGGGGCAGGCCGGGATGAGGGACCACCCCCGCCCCAGTGCATGAATTTTCATGCACCGGGCCTCTAGTGTATAGATAAAAAAAGAAGTAAGTCCTGTACTACACTCATCAAAGCACAACAGCTCAACAGTGATACAACATGGCCTTGAAAACAGCCCGACCCTGAGGCTGCCCCATCTGATGCGTCATTACATCACACTGTGTGTTTATCTCCCACATTCATCTTCTTCCGTCACCATGTACTTGGTCCCTTCCCTCTGGTTAACACACACACACACACACACACTCCAAGACAGGAAGGCCTCTCCCTGGTCACTGCAAGGGAAGCAAACCAGGTCTTCCTTCCGAGTTCTCCCTACTCCCACTCGGACTCGTGGGTTCCCATCGCGCTGGACTAGGAAGGACAGGAGGCGACGGAAGTCAGCCGACTGCAGGACTCTCGGCTACAGGTTCCGCCTGCACACTCAGCCCGAGGACACACTGCAAGGTGGACCAAGCTCTGTGCTGGCCGAGGCTGGACCGAACACGATGAGCTGTCACTCCTGTTTCCCAGGTCAACCCTCCCCCTGAAATGGGGTTCTGAGAGGTTGGGTTCTGTGGCTGTGACCCTGGATCTGTCAGCCGTCGCAGACGCAGAAGAAAGCAGCAGCTGCAGAACCTGGAGAAAAGCACAGAAAACAACCTCCAAGGGGACAAGAGAGCATGTGCCCACCCGTTCCCACAGGTGCCAGGAGGGTTCCCTCTTCACAGCATCCTGAGTTGCCTGCATGGTGAGGCCGCGACACCAGGGGGCGCTGTCTCATTGTAAAACGGCACCAGGGCACCCTGCTCCCAGCTAACTGGACCCCCCACCCCCACCCACCCTCACAGGGACCAGCTGAGGGTTTCTGGGTGATGAAGCCTGTTATTTACCACATAATTATGGTATAAAGCATACCCTCTCGTCTGTTCAATGTCAGCAAGGCTCAGTTTCATGAGTAATTTGGGGTGGATTCCGGGTTTGACACTAAAATCATTTAGGGAACCCTCTTGAAAAACACCACCAAAGCACAACTAGAAAATTCGTGTAAGAGTAAACTTATCACTGAGAAAGCACAACAACTGATACACTTTATGAATCTGACAAATGCTCCAAACATAACAAAATCCACATAAAAACACAGTATTCCTGTGGAATAATTACCGCACATGCACCAAGTTTTCCCTGTTTCTCTGCATACAATTTAACCACCTTTTCCCACACCGGCGGCTGTTTCTATGTTAACGTGGCTTCCCGTGAAGAGGAAGAAAACGGCTTCCCCAGATGCAGCGACTCTGTTCTCCTTGTTGTTGACGGTCGGCCACACATAGGTGTTTCGACTGCGTGGGAAACACCTGCCTTGCCAATGCCCTCCAGGTGTGCACCTGCTGACCCTGGGCTCTGATAAATCCTAGGTGGCACGGTCACCACAAACATGTCTATTCCATGTGCATAGACACGGAATGCTGCGTGTCGGCCACTTCCTCCTGACAGGACGTTCTCGGTAGAGAGGCCTGCTGTCCGGACCAGGCTTGGCTGGAGCCTGCTGCTAATTTACAAGCATGGAAGTTGGAAGCCTCTTCCACAGAACGGCTCCTGGGGCCACTCCCTCGAGCCTTTTCCTTCTCCACTGGTGACCCCCCCGCCCCCCGGTCCCGGGCCCAGAGGACACTTCCACACTGGCCCCCTCATGTTACGCGTCAGGTGAGGGGACACGATGGCTGAGGATTCTGGGAGCTGCTCCCGCACCAGGAAACCTGAACTGCCCGCAGAAGTGAGCCACGTGGTGACACCACAACCCACCCAAACCAGACGCATCAACAGCTTTCTCCGTCCAACGCCGCCGGTCCCCACGTGGCAAACAACAGGGAAGCGGAGAGACCGTGTCTCCACCAGCTACAGGGGAAGTGGCTTCCCTCCAAGTTTTACGGACACACCCGACACCTGCGCACACCCAGCATGCGCCCTGGAGATGGCGTTGGACGCGACTCGGTCCAGCTCCACAGGATCCCCATGTGATCGAGCGTGTGCGACTCAGACTAAGTTACCACAGGGTCACAGAACCGTCACCGTTTTCTTTAAAAAATGTTTCTATTGATATCAGAGAGGAAGGGAGAGGAAGAGAGAGATAGGAACATCAATGAGAGAGAATCACTGCACTGATTGGCTGCCTCCTGCACGCCTCTCACTGGGGATCCAGCCACAACCAGGGCCTGTGCCCGGACGGGGAATGGGACCATGACCTCCTGGTTCATACGTTGACGCTCAACCACTGAGCGACGCCAGCCAGGCACCATTTTCAACTTGAAGGAACGGAGACACTGAATCTGGCCCGAGCACTCGATACCAGCGATGACAGCGTCGGCCCGTGGGCTCGCTTCCCCCCCCACCCCCTTATTAAAGACGCACTGGGAGTCAGTGAGCATGGGTGTGACAAACTGCACGTGCTTCCCGAGGTTTAAAGCAGTTTTAAAGCAAGTCACTGGGCAAACCTTGGAAAAGTCCAAGCGTGAAATCTCATCAGGAGCGCACATCCTGGACAATCGACATCCAGTGTGGGTCATGTGACACCAGCTGCTCCCAAACCAGGAACCTGGGGGCGAGGAGGCGACAGGCCCAACCCCTGCCCGGACCTGGCAGCACCCCGAAGCGCGTACGCGGGCCCAGCGAGGGCGTTCCAGTCCTGCCCGTCTCCCATTGCCGGCTCTCACCGGCAGGGAAGCCGCTTGGGTCACGACAGGGTTGGAAATAAACAGGAGCAGGGAAGGCTGAGAGGAGGGACACTGGCCGGGAGACACAGGACTACGCCCTCCACGGGCCGGAGCCCGAGGGCAGGGCTCACGGAGCGCAGGGCCGATGCTGGGGAAACGGTGCTGTTTCTGGGATGGGATCGCCCTCCAGTCCTCTTCTGCTAGAATGGAAACTGTGCTCCATTCCCCCTCGCCGCCGCGGGAGGGTCCCTCTGGCACCTTCACATGAAGTAAATAAAAGGTTACTGCCATGCCGGGCATATGTTTTATGATTCAAGCTGAAGTGTTGGATTGCTGTCCTTGGAACAGTAAACTTCTTATGGGTGCCTGCGAGGCGCTTCCAGAAGCTTTTACCGCCCCCATGTGGTGCTGTTACTGACTCCACCACCTCAGCGTCCACATCGCCCACGTCCTGCTCTCTGTGCTGGAGTAACAGCACCTGTCAAGTGTCACGGACAGTCGGTTCTGTTGAGACGCGTTGAACAGCCCTCCTGAGCAGCGCTGAGCGGCCAGGCGCTGGGCCCTCGCTGGCATCCTGCCCGACCTTGTGCCAATCGCCCTCCCAGGGGATCTCTGCTGGGTAGGACCGTGAATTAAAATGCATGTTTTCAAGAAGGCGTGCCTTTTTCATTTTACCCTTTTCTTTAACGTTCATGATGTGCACTGAGAAAATAGTACCACTGGGTAGTCTGTCACTGAATGATTGCTTGGTAAGGTGTGAATTCTGAAAAATGAGAGTTAGGACCACAGGTGGACATGAAGGTCGTGGCTGGGAACCGAGGCTGGTCCATCCTCGTCGCCTTCTCTCCTTCTTCCTCTGTCAGGTCACCTTGATATTAAACAGCTGGCTGTCCGCCCAGCCGGCGAGGCTCAGTGGTGGGCAGCGCAGGAAGGTGGGCCCCTGTGACCGAGAAGCTGCGTTCTCCATGCCCTGGAGGGTGGGTGGGGGGACAGCAAGGCCTTCTGCTCGGTGGTCACACTGAAGAACGGAGGTAAGGGCTATTCAAGCACTACTTCCCTCCGGTGTCTTAGGAAAGCATCCTTTATCCAGCATCTTTCTAGAGTTATTGGTGCTGCTAGAAACCGCCAGAGCCAGTGGGTAACTCACGTGTCTCCCTTCCCTTGTTAGAGTTCCTCACGGACTCTTGGTTCTGCCCTCGTCCTTGCTCTGGGTTGGCTCTGTCTGAACCGATGCAGCATCTCCAGCTTCCTCTCAGTTCTGGCTGGTTCCTCTGCCCGCTTCCTCTCACTTGTAATCCAGCTGTGTGTTTACATGCATAGTGGCTTCTCTTAAACAATACACAGTATAGTTGGGTCTGTTTTTACAATTAATTCTGATAGTCTTTATCTTAACTGGTGTATTCAGCTCCAATGTTTAAAGAGACTGTTGATATCGCCGAATTAACGCTACCATTCTTCTAACTGGTCTCTATTCATTATGCTTATTCTTTGTTCCTTTTTTTCCTGCCTTCTCTGGTTTTAAGTGAGCTGTTTCTATGATTTCATTTTCCCCTTTCTCTTAGCATGTTAAGTACACGTCTCTACAAGTGGGTAAAGTGGTGCATATGCACAAGGGACTACCACCCAGCCATAAAAAGAAGGAACTCTTGGCAGCTACAACAACATGGATGGACCTAGGGGTATTGTGCTGAGTGAAATGAGTCAGTCAGAGAAAGATGGCTGCCAGATGGGAGGTGGTTGGGGTGAAAATGGCCTGTACTTGGGAAGTACAAATGGCCTGTTATAAAAACAGTCACAGGATGTAAAGCACGGCTTAGGGAATAGAGTCAATAATCTATATATATAAAAGCCTAAGCGGCTGTTAAAACTCAACGACCAATCGACCAGTTGCTATGACGCGCACTGGCCACCAGGGGGCAGACGCTCAATACAGGAGCTGCCCCCGGTGGTCAGTGCGCTCCCACAGGGGGAGCACCGCTCTGCCAGAAGCCGGGATCACAGCTGGCGAGCGCAGCGGCGGTGGAGGGAGCCTCTCCCGCCTCCGCAGCAGCGCTAAGGACACCTCGGGGGGATGTCCACTGAGGGCTCCCGGACTGCGAGAGGGTGCAGGCCTGGCTGAGGGCCTCTCCCCACTGGGCCTCTAGTCAATTATAATTAAAAATAAACTTTTAAATTATATGTTGCTAAAACATGTTTATGCTTGTCCTGTACACTTACAGGTAATCACATCCACTTTCAAATATCATCACACGTTTCGTGGCAGTGCAAGCACCTCATTACAGAGACTTCCCAATACTCCTGACCCTCCATGATGGCACGATGTTACTCACTTTGCCCATCCTATGCTATAATCACCCACAAAGTTATTCCCATCGTTTTGAACAAACATTACATGCCAGACAAGGAGAAGGCGATGTTTTACTTTGTCCCTCTCCTTCCCGAATGCTCTTCCTCTCTTTATGCAGACATGTTTCTGCTTGTGTCATTTCCTGCTTTCTGAAGTTCTTTTACCATTTCTTGCAGGGCAGGTGTGCTGCCGATGAAGTCCCTCAGCTTTTGTTCCTCTCAGAGAATCTATTTCTCCTTCACATCTGAAGGATAACCCACTGGGTATTGAATTCTGGGTTGGTGAGTTCGTCCTTTGAGCACTTAAAACATGTCCCTCCACTCTCATCTCTTCCAGATGAGAGTGATGGGGCTGTCGTCCTCCTCCCTGCTTTATAGGTTGGGTGTGTTTTTAATTCTCTTCTTTCAAGATTTTCCCCTTTGTGCACTTTGAGGACGAGACACCAAGGTGTATGTTTAGTATGTATTGTGCAGTGTTCTCTGAACTCACTGAATTTTTTGTGTCTGTCATTAAATTTGGAAAATTCTTAGCTATTATTACTTCAATTGTTCTGTTCTATCCTCTCCCTCGTCTGTTTTCCCCATTATGTGTGTGTCACCTGTTTGTAATTGTCCTAGACTGCTTCAGCCCTCTCTCCTGCTTCTTTTAAAACTTTCTTTCATTCTTTTTGTTTGCTTTTCAGTTAGGGACCTTCTGTTGACATACCTTCAAGCTTACTCATCTTTAGTTCTCTCTTTCTCTCTACCGCTGTCTCTGTATTTATCTTTATCTCGATGTGTCACTAGCTCCCTCTCCGTCTCCCTCCTTTTCCCATGCTTCTCTCCGTTTGCAAAGATCACAGCTGTGCCCGTTTCTTCTTCCTCACCCTGAACCTCCCTTTGAAAACTTCCACAGTTGGCCTTGGCTGCCGCACTGGGAGGGATCATCTGCAAGTGATTAGGGCTGAGCTCGCAGGGCAGCGAGGAGGAGCGGTGGGAGGAGGGCTCTGCTGAAGCCATCAGGCTGCTCCGAGCTGCAGGCGACAGCCTCTTTGTTGTTGCTCACAATCAATCAAGAGCGGGTTTACCCGAGGTTTTCTGAAGACACTCATTATCTCTGTCCTCATTACCTGATTACTGTGCATCTCGGGCAGAGGCACCTCCCCGCAGCCTGTGTGATCCACGCCTGTGGGCCGCGGCGGGCCACTCACTCTCCCTGCCCTCAGGGCGGGGGTGGGGGCGACCACTGCTTCTTGGCAGCAGCAGCTGCGTCTGCTGATGGGCACAATCAGGAGCTGGAAACACCATAACTGAGTCTCTTTTATCAAACCCAAACAGGCAGGCGAGGGCTGGGGTTTGAGTTGCCATCTCGATGGAGGGGCTGGTCCCTGGCTGTGCTGGACCGCAGGCAGGGACGCCAGGCCATACCACACGGAGGGCATGGCACTGCCCACAGACCCTCAGGACTCAGCAGAAACGGAACAGACACCCGCCCAAGCCCCGCCTTCGCTAAAGAGACCACCAATAGGCAGGGAGCGACGTGCAAAGGTTTGCACCATTTCACCCGAGTGCAAGTGGCTGAGCCTGTTCCTCCCTCCGTTCCGCTGACAGGAGAGGCCGCTTTCCTCTCCGGAACCGGCTCCGCAGCTGCACCTGGTGCTGCCTCTCTGGCACTTGCGGCCCACACTGAAGGGCCCCGTCCTGGCGGGAGCAGCACCCAGAGGAGGGGCGAGGCTCGGGTCTCAGTGGGAGGGCACTGGCCACCTCCCGGAGGGGGTGTGGTTGAAGGGACAGGCCCACGTGTGCTTGGAACCTGATACACGGAACCCACCAGAGACCTCCCGACACCCAGGCAGTGAGGGGAGCACCCCCTGCATATCTGTGCTGTAACCGCCAAGTGTGCACAGGCTCAGACGTGGACACCAATGTCGGGCGCTCGGGGACGTTAGTGCCCTGCTGCCCGGAGCTGCCTCTGCACACGGCCCTCAGGTTCCACCAGAGGCACGGTGTCCTTGGGGCACAGACGATCCCCATCGCTTTCTCACACGACCCCCGGCCTCTCCCTGACCCTCCCAAAGTGCAGCTTCCTCACAGGGAGTCCGTGATGAAAACTCTTCCTCGGAGTTGTCGTGAGAAAGCACGTGGGGAGCGTGCTGTGCTTGCTGGCACTGACTCGGCAAAGGTGCCGGCCGTCACCGCGATGGCCCTCGCCCTCCTGAGCCTGTGGCAAGGGCGGGTGCGGCGCATGAGGCTCAGTGCCAGCCCGAGCCCCTGAGCCGGGAAGCAGGTCTGCCGTCCTCAGTGGCGGCCAGCGCAGGGTAACGTGAATGTCACTTGAAGGAATGAAGGCGTGAATGTTTCCCATGAGGAGATGGCCTCTGAGCAGCTGCAATGCAGTCAAAATTACTCTTTAGGTAAGGCCTTCTGAAACTCAAAAAGACAAACATACAGATACGGAAAAAGATGTATTTGTGCTCTGTAGCTGTAGCAGGCGGGAAGCCGTACCCAGCTTTCCAACCGGTAACGTAACTCCCACACCCCGCACGGCGATGAAGGCCCCTCTGGGAGGCAAAGGGGGGGGGCGCGGTGCGTGAATTCTGAGGGACAGCTCTGACCTCACACTGGTGTGCACGTGATCCGTTTAAAACGTCCACAGGGAAGGAAGGTCGTGCCAAGTCATCCTTCAGAAACCCCCCGTGGCGGATCCTGAAATCTTGAAATAATTTCCACGTAAGTGTTTCCATTCTAGAATAATGGGATTTGGGAACACCGACCTCCTTTCCCACTGAGCAGAATTTGAACGTCACGTACTTTGTGATCCGCGAGGAGAAAGCAAGACCAGGGAGCTGCTTACACTTGTCTGTGGAGAGAGCGCTCGAGTGGAGGGGCTTCGACCTCCGTGGGGTTTGGAGCACCTGTGGTTCAGGTTGTATTAGCTCTGACTCGGGGTGTGAAATTTTAATACCGTGTGAAAGAACGCAGGTTACACACCTGCATCATCCCGGGGGCACGTGGGGCCTGGACTAGACCCACGGACCCTGTGTTTCCAGGTGCCACTCAGCCCCTGATGGGGGACGGCAGCTATCACCCCCGCCTCCCAGCGGTTTAAGGAAAATGCATTTGGTTTTCACTAACTTCAGTGACTGCCAGAGCTAACATCCTCCACACGTCAGGTGTCCCCGACAGACGCTCAGCCTGCCCGGATGGATTTGGGTTATTTTAGAATTAAGGTAGTAAATAGCTGCTTAGCTTATAAAGAGAGAACACGCAAAATAGTTTATCATTTTAGTGGCCATTATATAACATAAATTGTACTGTATGGTGGCCTGAATGTATACAAGGCTATAAAGGTACATCTTTAAGTATTCAAATCTTTACTAGTACCATGTCCTCTGTTTCCTATAGGGTATTTACCATTATTCTTGGCACTAAAGAAGTTTAGTCTGCAAAGGAATTTTGGAAGAAAAACAGGGAATGGAAAGGAGTGTGTGTTCAGAATTTGGGATTGAGTTTGGGGAGGTGAGGCACAGCGGACCGCTCAGGGCTCCCCCCGACACCAGGGAGAATGACGGAGTCCCCGGAAGCAGGTCTTCATAAGAAAGCAGCAGCAGCAAGCCCTGTGTCCAATCACCAACTTCCCAGGAGGTCTCGGCAGCTAGAAGCCTCGCCCGTGCCCAGCCCAGCACAGAGCAGGGTCCATCCTGTGAGTGAGGCCCGGCTTGCTCCCTCAGAAAGCCATGGGGGGGGGCGGGCCTGAGGATCGCCTGGTACACCAGCCGAGAGGATGACCAACTACACACTGAACAGTCACACCCAGAGCAGGAACCATCTGTGCACAGACAACCCGCAGAGACTTACGGGGGGACCCTGAACGGTGAAGCGGGGAGGGGGCGGGGCCCCTTGATGGGCAGGCATCACGCGGGACAGCCTGTGGCTGACCTGCAGCCTGTGTCCTGCGAGTCCCAGTGCAGGTGACCCTGAGCGCTGGCCTTCCGCAATGGAGATGCTACAGTGGAGACCTGTGACCTAGATACGGGTGATGGACGAGCCTTCTGCTGACAGACGGTCTGAGGGTCTAGACCAGGAAGGTGTCACAGCCCCTGGAGCTGCCAACACTGTCCAGGGACAGCTCCTGTCAGCGCCCAGGTGCGAGGAGGGACACCCTGGCAGATGACAGCCTGCGAGATAAGAGCAGGGACTGTGAGCAGGGGCTGCTGCCACGGGACACGGAGTGACAGCGAGGAGCCACCAGGGACGAAGCGCAGACACCAGCCAGTCTATTTGGGGCAAGTACACGGGAAGATGCATTTCTCTCTCCCATGAGCAGAGGAGACATGGCAAAAGGTGCCTCTTCCGTCTGTCACTCACTCATCATCGGGGCCTGAGCTGGACCCTGGCACCCGGGTCCATCCCTGTAAACCAGCCGTCGCCAAGCGGTGATCCACGGACCGCCGGTGGTCCGTGAGGTCCGAAAGGTTGGCGACCGCCGGGGGTCCGTGAGGACCGAAAGGTTGGCGACCGCTGCTGTAAACCCCACTAAAGAGAACAGAAGTGAGCGACAGGAGAGCTGCAGATTACAAAGCCAACCACCTAAGCTTTCTGCTTCCCAATCCAGTTAAACTAGTAAAACCCTCCCAGTCAGATGAACAACTGATAGAAATTAACGGTGCTGATCCACAGGTGGTTCAGTGAAAAAATGAGGGCTGCCTATGACCTTCACCGACTAATTAGACATTCATCTCAAAAACCATCTTAAATAGGAAGCCACAGTGAGGTGACAGCTGACAAATGTGAGTGGAACTGATGTCAGGGTCCTCGAGCTGCCTGAGACCCTCAGAGGGGCCCCTAGCGAGCAAAGCTATTTCAGAATAACACGGATCACGTGCTATGGCCCCCCAAACTAGTGGCCTAGTTTGGAAGTGGGGCCACTGCAGGTGTAGTGGGTTAAGATGAGGTCATCAGTGTACACCCTCATCCAGCACGGTGGTGTCCTTCTCAAAGGGGAAATGGGCGCAGACGCACACACACGGGAGCACCGGGTGGACGTGAACAGCAGGACTCGGGCGAGAAAAGCCGGAGACGCCAGAGATGCCAACAAAGCCCTGAAGCTTCAGAGGAGCCACCCCCCCCCCCACCTTAACTTTAGACTCTGTCCCAGACGGCGAGGGGGGATGTCTATGCTTATGCTGCCCCAGGCGGGGGCGGGGGGAGTGCTGCCAGAGCAGCCTGGACCTCACGCGTGCACCCCCCTGTCGCTGTCCCCTCCCAAGTGTGCAGCCCAGACATGTGGGAACAGCGTCTCTTGGAAACCACGGCGTGTGCACTTGTGTGGTCTTTGCCTTTTCTAGAATATTCTAGGTGGAGAGTACTAGTATGCAGAGGTGTGCTTTCGGAGATTAACCCAGGTTTGTCTTATTTCTGCAGCTGTGTTTGGACTCAGCACCACCAAAGCTCCAGAAAAACCCTCCTGTGAAAATGCTTCACAAAGTGGCGCTGACCTCTCCGCCTCAACCCCAACTCTCGGCAGCCCAGGATCTCCGCACCCAGCGCCCCATGGGCAGGGCCCTGGTGGGTAGGCGGCGCCCGCGTTGGGACTCGACATGCTGGCTGTCCGTACTGACCAGCCTTCCTTTGGAGGCCACGGCTGCTGCCTCTGGAGAGCGTTTCCGCTGTGGACACACCTGGAGAGTCCCCCACCCACCGATCTGCCGCCAAGCACAGCAACAACCGAGCGTGTGCGAGCAGTGCCAAGCGGCCAATGAATCACAGCTCCTTAAGGAACGCGCTTCTCCTGAATGGAGGCCAGAGGCTGTGCAGGTGACCTGAGGGGATGCCACACCCCCTGGTTCCCACAGGCCAGAGCTGTGCAGGTGACCTGAGAGGAAGCCACACCCCCTGGTTCCCATAGGCCAGAGCTGTGCAGGTGACCTGAGAGGATGCCACACCCCCTGGTTCCCATAGGCCAGAGCTGTGCAGGTGACCTGAGAGGAAGCCACACCCCCTGGTTCCCATAGGCCAGAGGCTGTGCAGGTGACCGGAGAGGAAGCCACACCCCCTGGTTCCTACAGGCCAGAGGCTGTGCAGGTGACCTGAGAGGAAGTCACACCCCCTGGTTCCCATAGGCCAGAGGCTGTGCAGGTGACCGGAGAGGAAGCCACACCCCCTGGTTCCCACAGGCCAGAGGCTGTGCAGGTGACCTGAGAGGAAGTCACACCCCCTGGTTCCCATAGACCAGAGGCTGTGCAGGTGACCGGAGAGGAAGCCACACCCCCTGGTTCCCATAGGCCAGAGGCTGTGCAGGTGACCTGAGAGGAAGCCACACCCCCTGGTTCCCATAGGCCAGAGGCTGTGCACGTGACCTGAGTGGAAGCCACACCCCCTGGCTCCCATAAACCAGAGGCTGTGCACGTGACCTGAGAGGATGCCACACCCCCTGGTTCCCATAGACCAGAGGCTGTGCAGGTGACCTGAGAGGATGCCACACCCCCTGGTTCCCATAGACCAGAGGCTGTGCAGGTGACCTGAGAGGATGCCACACCCCCTGGTTCCCATAGACCAGAGGCTGTGCAGGTGACCTGAGAGGATGCCACACCCCCTGGTTCCCACAGGCCAGAGGCTGTGTATGTGACCTGAGAGGATGCCACACCCCCTGGTTCCCATAGGCCAGAGCTGTGCAGGTGACCTGAGAGGAGGCCACACCCCCTGGTTCCCACAGGCCAGAGCTGTGCAGGTGACCTGAGAGGAAGCCACACCCCCTGGTTCCCACAGGCCAGAGGCTGTGCAGGTGACCTGAGAGGAAGCCACACCCCCTGGTTCCCATAGGTAAAAGGAAAGCTGTTGGGAAGAATGAGCCAAGATAGGTCATCTTTAAGCCATCAGCATTCCAGCTTTTTAAAAACTCTTTGTCAACTATGAATCCCTGTTTTTATATCAAAATAAAAGAAACGCTAGTAACAGATGACAATTACCACGTCATGACTTCATGTGGGAATAAGTGTGGCCTGAATTGCTGGCACAGGGATGGAAGACGACCTGTGGGAGCACGGCTGTGCAGGACACAGACTGCAGTTCAGGAACGTGGGACCCAGGGTGCACTCGCCACCACTCCGATAAGTTTCCACCTGCGCTCACCTCTGCTTCTGGGTCTGTCCCACTGGGTCTGTCTCCCCAGATGACCCAGGCTGACCTGTCCCCCAGGCTCAGAAACCACTGGGATGTGTACACCTTCGCCTTTATGGCCTTTTCACGGGAAAGTGTCACGTGATGCAGACTTTGGTGTCTGCCTTCGTGTTTTCTGCGTAAGATTTTACAGCTCACCCAGGTTGCTGAAGGTGCTGGCAGTGTGGTTTTCCTTAGTTGGCGATACCCCATGGTGTGGTTAAACCACCACGGTTTGTTTATCCACTCATCTCTAGTGGACATTCGGGTTGATTCTAGTTTGGGGCTATTGTGAACAACAGAGCTACGGACATTCAGGAGCCAGCCTCCGTGTGGGCCCGGATCGCCTCTGTCTGGGGGAATCGTCACAGGGCCTGACTGCGGCACTGTATGGTAAGGAGATGCTTATCTTAAAAAAGGCCTCTCAAACTCTCTTCCAGAGCAGTTGTGCCATTTTCCATTTCCACCAACAACGTATAGAAGTCCTCGTCTCTTTGCCCACACTTGGGAATGTTAGACTTCGGGATTACAGCCATTCCAGTGGGTGTGAGGCGGCATCTCTCGTGATGGGTCTTTGTTTTCAAAGGATTTTTTGCTGGGTAAACAATTACTGGGTGCCATTATTTTCTTTCAGCACAGAAGCCGTCATTTCTCCTCTTCTGGCTTGCATAGTATCTGTCAGAAAGTCTGCTGCCGCTCTTACCTCTGTGCCTCAGCGTGCCATGGTCTATCACTGCATTTCAGCAATCTGAATGTGATATGCCTTGGTGGACATAGTTTGTGGGTCTGTATGTGTATCTGTGTTATTATTTTCCTACTTAGGACTTATCGAGCTTCCTGGGTCTGTTGATTTAAAGTTTTCATCAATTTAGAAATGTTTTGACCACTATTTTCATAAAATTTCTTGTCTTACTCCTTCTGAGATTCCAACTATAAGTTTGTTATACTTCTTTGTCTTATGGTACAGTTGCTGAGATTGTTTTCTTTCTGCCAGTCATTTCTCTGTGTGCATCACGTGGGTTACATTTCATTGCTATTTCTTTACATTCACTGATCTGCTTTAGGAAAGCACATGGTCAAACTCAGTTCTGTAGATCTGCAGAAGAGAGAGGATTTAAAGCTGAAGCCTGGTGAGTAAAGTGGCATTTAACTAGGAAAGGCATAGGCAAAGCAGGGCTGGCTGCCTGTTTTTGTTGTTGCTGTGGTTTAGATAAAGTTTTATTGGAAAACATTCATGCTCATTTCCGTGTGTGGTGTCTATGGCTTCCTGTGAGCTACCATGACAGGGCTGAGTGGCCACAGTGGAACCAGGTAGCCTGCAAAAGCTAAACTATTTGCCAAATGACCCTTTACATAAAAAGTGGTAAGGCCCAGCTGGTGTTGCTCAGTGGTTGAGGGTCGACCGATGAACCAGGAGGTCACAGTTTGATTCCCAGTCGGCATTGGAAAGTTTGTGGGCTCAACCCCCAATGTGGGGCGTGCAGGAGGCAGCGGATCAATGATTCTCTCTCATCATTGATGTTTCTATCTCTTTCTCACTCTCCCTTCCTCTCTGAAATCAATAAAAAAAATAGTTTTTTAAAGTGGTAAGAACTATGATCTGGGGAATTCTGAAGGGCACGTGACTTAACTGGACGGAATAGGAATACTGGGGGATCTGTCTACACTTTATCACGAACAGCACCATTCTTTCCACCTAAATGGACAGTCTGTCCTTCAGAAAAGCCTGGGCTGTTAAGTGCCCTACTTCATGAGACACATGAACTTGCACATGATTCGTCTTCACCCAGTTTCAGTCATGAACCACCACTGACTCTAATTGTTAAAGAGACATGTTGACGTCGCCTTGAGAACGGCAGCTTTAAGTTCTAAAAAAGTCCCAGAACATCCACACGGTGCCCCAAGTGCTTACAGTTCAAGAGGCACTTTGGCCTCTCAGCTGCGGCTGCTGTCACCTCGCGGTTTGCAGCTGCCCCTGCGCCCACACGCCAGCCAGCCTCCCTGTGCCGTCCTGACACACGCGCAGCAGCCGGAGGCGCAGTCTCTCCTGGGAATGAGTGGAGCGGATCCAGGGGTGGGGCTGCGTCTCGCCTGAGCCATTCTCAGTGAGAAAGAAGCATTTAAACGCCCATCTGAGACTTTTTAGAAAGAGTCCATGACTTTGGGGTCGGCCACGGAGCTCTCCGAATGTTCCCTGGAAAATCTGCATGGCGCGGAATCTGGTTTCACTCTAACTTCACAGTGGAGTGCGGAGCGGGAGGGGCGGCTGCCGGGCACATCAGCACAGACAACGGAAGAGCTGTCTTCACACACGGGCTCACAGACCAATGATTAAAACCAACACGCTGCCTGTTACTTGCAGTGAACTCGCTGGAGTCTGACGTGTTTTCTGCCATTTTCCAACGGACGATGTGCCGGGATACCATTGGGTCTTATTAATGGTGACTCTAGCTACACTTCCTTCCGTCTCTATCTGAGGGGTCTCGCCTGCGCCCTGCGAGCCGTCCTCACCATTCCCCGGTGAGGTTGGTGAGGTGAGCACTGTCACTGTGCCGTGTGGGCAGGGACACGGAAGCTCAGAGGTTGGACGATCCAGCGTGACTCAGACGCTGTGCAGCTCTGTGGGCTGATGCTACCACATTCAGTGCCCAAGGTCTCGTGTGTGTGCACACACTCAGAGCGGAGGGGGAACATGAGGACCAGGCCATGTCCGTGGAATTCCATCAATGATACCAATAGGCAACCTTATTTAAATGCTGCTTCCTCGATAGTTTGTTTTGTATTCTGTAGCTTTAAAAAAAATCTTAGAATGCAAAAAGTCACAGTCACATTATGTCCCGGGATTAGGTCATTTGCCCTTGTTCACAACACACGGGCTTGTTCCCCTTAAAGCACATGGGTCTCATGTCCAGGGAACAGAGGGGTGATGGTGGGAACCCAACCAATGTCCTCGACGCAGAGAGCCACGTGGCGCCCTCCAGGCTGGCGGAGGCGGGCAGCACGCAGGGCCCTGAGGAAGCTGCTGGCCCGGGACGTTGACCTTGGCTGCCTTCAGCGTGGCCCCGGGCAGAAAAGGCTTTCGGCCTGTGTGTGACCAGATGCTGAGAGCAGGGCCTCCACTCCACCCCCCCTGGGCCGTGGGATCCTCCAAACTTCTGAGAAAATAATGCCATGTTTTATCGGCCACGTAAGGAGGCAATTTCATGCACGACAGCCCAATAAAGCATGTCTCATGCGTTCATTCCTCAAATGTAAACCAGATACCTGGCCGAATTTCCAATGAGTTTCTGCCCGTCCCAGCCGCTGACATTGGTAACCGCTCACCTCCGTAAAAGCTGTTTGGTATTTTATGTGCCAGGACTGGACATCAAAGCAGGTTTTTATTCAGGAGCTTTTACAAGCCATGTCTGAATGCAGAGCAGGCCTTGGCCAGGCACATGGATCTGGTGAGCAGCGCGCTCGGGAAAAACAGGTGAGCGTGACCCGCCAGGCCCTCAATTCAAGTCTCCCTCCAGGAACTCTCAGGGAAAATCCCTCTTCATTCGTGAAGGAAATTCATCTTTCCTTCCTCGGTGATTCGCCATCTCTCTGCTCTCTCAGAGGTGACCGTCAGGATGCCCGAGGGGGCAGCTAGGAGGTCTCGGGTGTGTGGTCTGAGAACTGCGTTGAGGGCTGTGGTTTTGAATCAGACAGAACAAATCAAAACCTTTACCCTAAAGAGTGTCCAAAAGCGAGCAGCACCGTGTGTGAGTGTGTGTGTGTGTGTGTGTGTGTGTGTGTGTGTGTATGGGGGGAGGAGGGGAATCTAGCTCGTCCACCTGACTAGATTGTTTAGAAAAGGAGCATTCCCTCTGTCACGTGACCGTGCCTGCCTAGGGTAGCAGGGCATTCCTTTCCTGCAGGGTCACACGGTGGGGACTCACTCCGGTGTCACCTCAGGCCTGTCCCACGCTCTGCGTCAAACACGGGCGTGGGATCACAGTGCAGTTTCTCTTTCACAGTCACCTGTCTATGGCATCCGCTCCGAACCCAGTACTTTCTGAGCACATGTCCCTTGTCCACCTGAGGTCACCGCTTTCTCCATTCTAGGCACCACGTCCAGGAAGAATGAGTGCTTCAGAATGTCAGAGTTTAATGCTCCCAAAGCTGTCCAGCTCGCCACGTACCCGAGGCATTTTCTGAAAAGGAAGGCGCGCTGGGCCCCGGTGGACTCTGCGTCAGGGAGTTTAGGAGAACTGGGTGGTTCCGCCAAGACCTGGGATGGAGGACCACCGGCTGGCCTGGCGCCCATCTTGCCCCGCTGCGAGCGGCCAGCACCCTCCCCATGTCCATGCATCTCCCGCTCCGGTCCCTCCAGGATTTCACATCGGACCTGAAGCGTGACTGTCTCCTGCGTCCTGGACTCCCTCCTGGCCAGAAGCTCCAGTTGTGGTCCTACTTCGGGGGCACAGGGAGCCACCGATTCATCTTGGAGGCCACTCCGGGTCTGACCCACCAGCATGGGGTCACGACCTCTGTCGTCTGGCCTCCTCAGACTCAGTGTCCCTCACCTTCCAACACATTACCTCCTCCTGGCAGTGTCTCCTCATAGTTTCCCTGGAAGCTGACGGGGATTTCCACCTCCCGAGAGCACTCCGACAGGCTTCCACCTGATGGGACACGGGCCCATGATGGTCCCCACACTGCGCTGCACGCCGGCACCACAGGCTGCTCCCCCAGGGGCCCCGTCTGTGACCCACGACGATGGAGGCTTCACGTGGATACGGCATCGCCCACACTCCTCTCGGCTTCCTCACAGTGAGGCTGGGTCCCTGGGTGAAGTGTTCCCATCCTGTGCCGGGGGCCACCGGACTCCCCAGTCCAGAGGGAGAAGGCACGCCCAGCCCAGGCCTGCTCAAACGCGCTCGATTTGGAGAACCCGCGGGCAGAGCAGACCCCATCTCCCCTGAAGGAAGGGCCCTGGCACCAGCTCTTGGCCAGGGCAGGTCTGGTGCTTGGGACAAGCGTGTTTGCTGACCCTGGACAGTAGGGAGCGCCATGGCTTCTTGCTAAAAAGCATCAGAACAATTTACGGCAACGAAAAAGAATTCATTTCACGCATTCTGGGGGCCTCGAATGAAGGCTTAATTAACGTGAAGACTTTCACTTCACGCTGCAGAGAGCCATCACCGGTTCTCCGAGGCTGTTCCTGAAGTGACACATTTGCCACTGCGTTCAAGGGAGTGGCGAGGGGTTGGGAGCAAAGGAAGCGTGAGGCTGACTGACGGGTGACGATGCCTGTTTCATTCCAGCAGACGGATGCCGGCACGCGAGGGACACCCGGTGTGTTCAGCCCGATGCCGCCAGGCATCCAGGCATCATCTGCGTGCGAGGCCCTGGCCACCCCGGAGCGAGAAGGTAACGGCGGGGACACTGGAGGAAGGTCTCGTGTGGATCTCAGAAAGCGCCTGTGCTGTCACCGGCGCCGGACACCGGAGCAGCGGCGCAGCAGACCCTCCGCACAACGCCCTACAAACACCTTGCGGGCGCAGCCCTGCCTGCGGGCAGCGGCTGAAGGGCAGGTGTGGGCAGCGTCCGTCGCGCGCACCAAGGGTACGTGAGACCCCACCGCCTTCCATGCTGGAGAAAACCGTCTCCATGCCTTTGATTTCTCTTCCACGCACCGGGCCCCGCGTCGTGTGTGAGCACGAGTACCACCTGCCTCGGACAGTGTGCCTCGCCGCTGTGGGGGCTCCCCGGCCCCTACTGACCTCACAGGCCTCTGAACGCTCCCCATAACCGCACGAGGTTACAGTAACCCGCAGGTGCCTCGGGTCTGCAGGGCCTGTGGAACTCGGAGGGGCAGCCGGAGATGAGAGCGGAGGACAGCCTCCATGCAGCGTCCACGCGAGGGAGGAAGGGCTCCGAGGCGTGGAGGTCGGAGGAACAGGGACATGGGCCGGTGACCCGCCTCAGAGGGGCCGCGGGAGCTTCAGTGGGACGGAGGTATAAAATCCCCTGGTTTTTAACAGGGGCATCAGTGTGTGTTTTATGGAAGACACCTGTTTCTAAAACGTTCCCTGAACCAGACAAGCCGGAGGGTGTCTGAGGAGCATGGCTGGCCGGGCTGGAGCTTCCAGCTGGGAAGGCTTGTTTTCAAACGTTGTTCAAAGGCAGGGTCCGCTTTGCAGATGGAGTGGGGCATGAACCCCTGGCGTTGCTGTGAGCTTAACGTTGTCTAAGCTACTTACGACTTGAGACTACATGGAGAACACTTAGCAATCAGAACGAAGACCATCCATCCAAACACGGCCACGATGTAACTAGACATTTCACCGAAGGCGGTCAGCAAGACCCGAGGCTGAGGAGACGGTCAGCATCCTCAGTCTCCAGGAAACGCTGCCCCAACCCACTGAGACCCCCTCGTGGGTGACCAATGGCGGTGGAAGGGGCAGCCTCAGACCCTGGCAGCTGGAGCGTGTGATGTCTGGCCGGTTTGGAAAACAGTCTGGCAGCTTCTTAAAACATCACGTGTAAAGGCACCCCTTGACCCCACAGGTCCACGCCAAGCCACATACCCAAGAGAATAAACACGTACGTCTACCGAGGACCTGCACGTGCGTACTCATCGTGACGTCCTCTGTGATAACCCAACACAGGACTCGTGGAACGTCCACCAGCCTGGCATGGAGAGACAGAGGTGGTGCCCCTGCAACAGACTGACACTGGGTAATGCAAACAAACAAGCCACACGCTACAGCTAAGCACTGAGCCTGTTCCCTCCTCCACCCAGTGCCCCAGGGGAGGCAGACTCGTGCTCACTGGGCCTCACGGGGGAATGAGGACTGGCTGTAAGCGGGTACAAGAGGCCTTTGGGCGGCTGGAGGCAGGAATGCTCGTACACCTGTGTGCATTTAGGAAAATCTTTGGATCGTACACTTAGAAGAGGTGAATTTTTTGTCGTGTAAATGAGACCTGGAAAAGGTGTTCACAGGAAAACCCGGGTGCAGGTGAGTGAATGAGAGCCCTCACCTGGGCTCAGGGGACACAACGGGGCTTGTCCTGTCTCTTCCCGCTCCATCGGCCTTCCCACAGACAAGGCCCATCCGAGAACAGATGTAAAGTGACACAGGCTAAGGTTTGAGCAGGGACTCTGCAGATGTGGGGGGGCCTGGAGCACCTCCAAGGCAGGGGCCTGGGGGATGGAGGGCCGAGCGAGGGCTAGGCCTCCCCGCAGCTCCCTGGGCCTGAGACATAACTGGTTTCTACTCCAGATGAACCCGACAGCACATTGCCCGTTGTCACATTCAGATTTAAAGTCACAAACAGACTGAAAATATAAGCCACGCCAGCAGTGCCCGTCATCGAGCCAGCGCTGGCCCCGTCTCCGAAGTCACAGACTCCGCAGGCCCTTCACCACAGGCCTCTTGAGATTGGAAACATCGGCCAAAAATGTTCATGTCATTAGAACGCGTCATCGCTGAGGTCCTCCGGCCCATACAAGGCATCTGATAAGCTGAGATAAGAACTCAGCCTGGACTGCAGCTTTCAGACGGGCGGGGAGTGTGTTTATTTCTTGCCATTTTAAGACGTCGACGTGGGTGTGTTAAAGTTATGTGTGTTCATTTTATTTAAAGTTTTAGGAAACCTTAGCAGTTGTATCACATTGCCGCTTCCCCATTAAATATGTCATAGTTCATATTTTAGTAATTTCTTCTTAGATGCAGTGTTTATTCAACGTCGTGACTGTACTAAATGGTCTTCTGAAAAGCGAACGTCCAACTGCTCAGCAGTAAGGTTAGGGAAAGGAGCCTCTGGGAAGCTAAGGGCTCAGCCCGCCACGTGTTTGGCATAACACAGAGCTGGGGCACGGCCATCGTCCCGTTTTACAGTCACTGCCAAGACACTTTGTCAGAGGGATCGCATCCCAGAGAAAGGCAATTAGTCTGCTCCCCATGCGACTTGGGTGGCTGGAGGCTCGGGGCAGGCAGAGAGGGCACAGGCCCCCCCGCCACACACCTGGTCCCCCCGCTGCACACCTAGCCATCCGCAAACCCTGCTGTCCTCGAGCGCTTCAAGGGCAAGGAAGGGTGTCACTGCAGCTTTCTGCTAAGGTCCCCAAACACTGACAAACTGTGTAAGCACGGAGTAAAGGCAGCCGCCACTTCACCAGAGCGTGTGGCCTGACGTACGACACCACGAGCGGTTTGCTGGCCGATTCCCGCAGGCTGGGAGGAAAAGCACTCCCTGATGCAGACAGTCGTTTTCCATTATTTAAACCACCTAAGGACCTCACGGTTCTCAGTGTGCAGCTGAATGTCACCACGCCTATTCCTCAGGCAGCCAGCGGGGAGAACGTGGTTTATATTCGGGAAAGCAGCCCCAGGCCTGTCCTCAACTCACCTGACTGCTCACCTTCAAGGTCAGGAAACGCCCCAAAAGCACCTCATCTAGTGAATCTCCCCGACCAGGATGCTCCCCCATTTCTCCTCCTTGACGAGCAGCCATTGGTGATCCACTGGGTGAGGTGTCCCCTCACCAGCAGGGCCTGCCAGCCTCCCCCCGACACCCTCTGGAGCTCCCTCCTCCCCTGCTCTCTGTAGGACAAGGACCCATGGTGAGCCTTCTCCTTCCTCACCCGTGTGTCCAGGACACTGGCCCTGGCAGGAACGGCATCCCTACTCCCCCGATGGCTACCCTACCTTCACATTCTAGTGCCCATTTCCTGTCTTCCATGAACTTGACCCCTGTTCTTGCTCCCTGACCCCTAACAAGCAGGGGGTCATGGCCTGCAGCACCGTGTCCTGGTTCTCATGCATTGGCTGTGTAGGGAGGTGGCTCCCAGGTGGTGATTTCAGGGACACAGCTGCCCAGCTGCCCCGCAGGGCCCGTTGCTAAGCCCTCCAGCTCCCCCCCCCCCCTACATGGTGCGGGGAGGGGAATAGCGCCTACGCTCAAGGCAGGGTGAGTGGGGAGCAGAGTTAGAGCTCTCAGGAGAAAGCCTGCACGCAGTAAGTGCTTCCTAAGGGGAGGCAGTAGTGGTGGTGATGGTGGTAAAGGTGGAGGTGGATGCTGAGAAAGTAGACACCCACTAAGAAGGGCTCCTGGTGGCTAACTGAACTCAAATTAAAAAAGTCTAGCAGCCAGCTCTGCACAGGGCCTCCCTGCAAACCCCACATCAGGAGGAGCCTGCACGGAGCTGCCTGCCTGGTTCCTGCGCCTGAGCCAGCCCTTCGGAAGGTTTCCTGGAATCCCATCTCAACCAATAGGACTGAGGCTTCTCCATCCAATCAGAGTGGAAAGTTATTGTCAAACAACGTGTTTCTGCTCTTTTATTGACATTGTACTTTACTGTTTGAATGTTGGTGCCTGTTTCACCCCCTTCCTAAATTAACGTTGACATTAATATTTTCTTCTATTAGTTCTACATTCTCATTCTAACTGACTTTTGCACAGACACCAAATAAGTAGATATAACACATGTAGAACGTAAAGAAAATATGCCGTCAGCAGCAGTGTGCCCCCACCCAGCGGGAGGAAAGCGCGCTGAGGGTGACTATCTCCTCTCCACCTCCACCTCCCTCCCCACAGGTGAGCCCGCTGGCCTGGTCTGTGTCTCCCACTTGCTCTCTCTTTGCATGTCTGCCATGTTTTCATTATACGTCACGTTGCTTATGTACCGTGCTCTAAATGTCCCACCCCTGGGGTCACAGCTTCACTGGGATGAAATCAACCTTCACGACATCAGGCCCGAGATCCGACATGTCTGTGTCGCTGAGACCCATTCATCTTTACTGCTTTGCAGTACTGTGCTGTGTTAACACGCAGCAGCTTACTGTGCACTCTGCTTCTGATGCACGTTCTCATCGCTTTGGTTGTTTTTCACACAGTGCTTCCTCGAGGCTGTGTGTGTGCTCACACCTGTGCACCGCCTTCAGGGTCCCGAGAGAAAGTCACGTTGCATTCCAGGAAGTTGTGCGAATTTGCTGTCCCACCGACCGTGTGAAGGTGCTTCTCCTGCTCCCTATCCTCTCTAACTCAGTCTCACTGCTGTACGTTCTGCCAATTTGATGGACATGAAATGGTATCGCATTGTGGTTTCATTTTCGTTTCCATGATTACAGTTTGTATAATTGGTAAGTATATTGGACAATCAGCTTCATCTTCTTTCAATTCATATTGAATTTTTATGGACATTTTGTAGTGGCTTGTCCCTTTTTAAACAAATATTTTTATTTATTGATTTTAGAGAGAGAAAGGGAGAGGAGGGAACATCTGTTATTCCACTTATTTATGCATTCACTGACTGATTCTTGTATGTGCCCTGACCAGAGATCGAACCCCGCAACCTCGGCGTACTGGGGTGATGCTCTAGCCAAGTGAGCTACCTGGCCAGTTCCGTCCTTTTCGTAGAAATAATTTACGTATTATGGATTCCAGTCTATATCACTTTCAGGGCAGCAACTATCCTATCCCATGCTGCTCCTTGTTTACTTTGCTCTCTTGGATTCTCTTAGCAGAAGTTACTAATTTCACTGGGGTTGAGTACATCAGCCTTTTCTCAGTGGTCTCTGTCCGTGTAACACACCATCCCTCTGCTAATAATATACTTTGTATTCATTTTTATTGTCTTAGTTACCGGTCATGGTGCAAGGGATGGGTCCACTTTCGCTCTGTTTTCCCCGGAGATGACCCATCATTCCAGTAGGGCCCAGACAGTCTTCATCTGAGCTCCCCGTCCCGTCGTGACACAGCGATGAGACATGTAGCTCCCTGAGGTCCAGAGTCTCCCAACTCTCAGAACTTGCAAACAACAGAACGGTGGAGCTGAGGTCCCAGGGGCTGTCTCGCTCTGCACAGTGACTGGGACAGCACACAGAAAGAGGAGCCTTAAAGGCAGAGACGACCTGTGAGACAGCACGAGCGGGTGTTGGACCCTAAGTGTCCATGAGAAGATTAAATCTACGAAGCATGAGGAGAGTGTACTGCATTTCCTAACACTTTTAACAAAACGTGTTTAACGTGGACAAAGAATTTCATCTGGACCCTTTTGTGGCCGTTTCTGAAATGTAACAGGAACACCTTAATACCGGTAAGCTATCAGAGAGATCGTGTGCGCCTGGCAGCCACATATGATGCATGGAGTTAGCTCTTCAGTGACCAGCGAGGTAACTGTTCCCTCCCTGGACCAACAGGGACTGTTACCCACAGGCAGGTTACCTATTACAGACAGACAGAGACAGAGACAGAGACAGAGACAGAGACAGAGACAGAGACAGAGAGAAAGGGGAGAGAGAACGAACATAGTCTTTTCCTGTGTAAATTCAATAGATTTGATCTAGTTGCCAGATGAAGAAATAGCCATTAGGTAGAAAGATTATAGATTTTTGTATAATACCTGTCAAAATGCTCTTTTTTATTTCATAAAAAAATGCAGTGTTCAGCTTTTAAAACTAGCAAATAAAATGCAAAGCAAATAAAACTGAAAGCCAGTTTTCCACGTGGTAAAATGTCATGAAAAACAACAATTGGTCCATGCTCCTGTTATTTCATTACAGAAAACATTATAAAAAGACCAATGAAGGGAGAGAATGCCAGTCAACTAGACAAAGAGACAAATAAATGGAATAAGAGAGAAGCAGTCATCTGAAATTTGGCAATGGGATGACTATATCAAAACAATATTTTTCAAAGAGCTTAATAAACTTTAAAATACTTAAAAAATAGAGTTTGTAAGGGAACCATCAAGTTAGAGAACATGTGCATAGGCAAAAATGCAAATTTCATGAATATACAATTAAGTCTAAGAAATTACTAGTATGTTTAATTTAGTTAAAGCTTCAGCTATGTCAGTAACAATGTCTCAAACAACTTATTCCAAGTATTATTTCCTGTGGACATTATAAAAATATTTTGCAGAGCTTCATCTGATTACCCAACGTTTTAAACATCTTACAACACTAGTGCCCTCTGCCCACGGAGCGGGGAGGATCTCACACACAGGCAGGTGGGGGCTGGAAGGGAAAGCCCAATCTTCCAGGTTGAGTGGGACTGCATCACAGTGAACCATACCCCGTGAGGCAGGTAACGTTACTCAAGATCTGTGATATGGACTTGGAGGATATTTAAAGATGGCGGTGTAGGTAAACACCTGTACTCGCCGCCTCCCACAACCACATCACAATTACAACTAAAATACAGAACCACCATCATCCAGAACCACGGGAAAGCTGGCTGAATGGAAGTCCCACAACTAGACAGGTAAAGAAGAAAGCACACAGACTGGTGGAGGCGCAGAACAGGCTGGTCCGGCACCCACGTGGGCCGCTTTTTTAATCGGGAGGGAGATCATCTCTGTGGAGGCCGCCCGGAGGAGCAAGGGGTCCCAGCTCCACACCAACCCCCAACCCAGAGTCCCAGAGCTGGGAGAAGAAGTCCCCATGGGCAGTGAGAACTACAGCTGTAAAACCAGTGGGACTGGGGCTCAGTGACACAGAGGCTGCTGGAGACCCAGCTGCTCCTCTTAAAAGGCCGGCACAGGAACTGAACTTACAAGGTCCCGCTTCCTCTGAGCTCCAGTGTCAGGGAGAGCCTCTGGGGAACACAGACACATACGAGGAGGAACTGGATGGTCTGGCATTGGGGCAGGAACTTGGGAGTAGCTTTCTCCCAGATGGAGGTGCTCACAGGGATCATGGTTCCTATGCTGGGACCTTCCTGGTCACAGGGCTGACTGGCAGCCATTTCTGTTTGCTCCGCCCTGGTGATTCCCTAAGACCCCACCTCATCCAATTTACAACCCCACCCAAGCTGCCTGCAGCGGCTTTTGCATATGAAGGGCCTGTCCTTGCTCAGGCTAAAGGCTCTCGAACAAGCTGCAGCTGGGTCAGGGAGCCCAAACCTATCAGTTAAAGGCCCAGGACCCAGCACCAGGACCAGCCTGCCTTGTTTCATAGCTGGGCCTCATCTGGGCACTTCCAAACCTGATACAAAGAGGAGGATCTGCAGATCTCTCTTTAGCTCCTGTTGGGTGGCCCCAGACAGTGGCTGACTTTGCACCTCCCTGGAGACCCAAGAGCCAGTACACCCAGCGGACAGCTTCAGACCATACCAGATTACAACCCTACACATCCATAAGAGACACACTCAAGGGACAGACTCAGTGAGCACCAAAGGTCCAGTGAAGCAAGTCCTGCTCCATAGGGGTGTCTCCTGCACAGCAGTTCTTCCACTGTAGTTGCAGCTGGTCCTCACAGCCAACTGGCCTGGATGTCAATTCCTCCCAGTGACACCAACAGCAATCAAATCTCAACTACAACAAGACTGTGCTTACAGCCCACAAAGGGGTGCACCTAGAGCTCCCAGCTCAGGTGATGGGAGGCTAAGCCACTGGGCCCTATAGAACACCTACTACACAAGGCCACTCTACCAACTCAAGGAGACATAACAGCTCTACCCAGTATATAGAAACAAACACAGGGAAGCAGCCAAAATGCAGAGACAAAGAAACATGTCACATATGAAAGAAATGGAAGAAAGCAAATTACTGGATATAGGGTTCAAAACCATGGCTATAAGGTTAGTCAAGAATCTTCTAGAAACCTCCAAAAAAAAATGGAAAAGGACCAGTCAGAAATTTAAACATACACTGACTGAAATAAAGAATAATATACAGGGATTCAACAGTAGAATAGAAGATTCTGAGAATCAAATCAATGATTTGAAATGTGAGGAAGCAAGAAACACCCAAACAGAAGAGCAAAAAGAAAAAGAATCCAAAAATATGAAGATAGTGTAAGCAGCCTTTGGGACAACTGCAAGTGTACCAACATTCGCATTATGGGGGTGCCAGGAGAAGAGAGAGAGCAAGATAATGAAAACCTATTTGAAGAAATAATGACAAAACTCTTCCCCTACCTGGTGAAAGAAATAGACTTACAAGTCCAGGAAGCACAGAGAGTCCCAAACAAGAAGAACCCAAAGAGGACTACACCAAGACACATCATAATTATGCCAAGGGCTAAAGACAAAGAGAGAATCTTAAAAGCAGCAAGAGAAAAACAGTTACCTACCTACAAGGGAGCACCCATACGATTGTCAGCTGATTTCTCAACAGAAACTATGCAGGCCAGAAGGGAGTGGCAAGAAATATTCAAAGTGATGAATAGCAAGGACCTACAAACAAGATTATACTACCCAGCAAAGCTATCATTTAAAATTGAAGGGCAGATAAAGAGCTTCACAGACAAGAAAAAGCTAAAGGAGTTCATCACCACCAAACCAGTATTATATGAAATGCTGAAAGGTATTCTTTCTTTTTTTTTAATATATTTTATTAATTTTTTACAGAGAGGAAGAGAGAGGAGAGGGATAGAGAGCTAGAAACATCGATTAGAGAGAAACATTGATCAGCTGCCTCCTGCACACCCGCTACTGGAGATGTGCCCGCAACCAAGGTACGTGCCCTTGACGAAAGTATTCTTTAAGAAGAGGAAGAAGAAAAAAGATAAAAAATATGAACAACAAAATGGCAATGAATACATACCTATCAACAGTGAATCTAAAAATCAAAATAAATGAGTAAGAAATCTAATGAACAGAATAAACTGGTGAATAAAATAGAATCAGAGGCATGGAAATGGAACAGACTGATGATTCTCAGAGGGAAACGGGGGAGGGGTGTGGCAAGAGATTAAACAAAGATCTTATATGCATGTATGCATTACGTATTGACAGACAATAGAATGGCGAAGGCCTGGGGTGGGGTGGGAACCGGGTGGAGGAGGACAATGGGGGAAAAAAAAGAGGGACATCTGTAATAACCTCAATAATAAAAATGAGAAAAAAAAAGATCTGTGATATGGTGACTTATAGTGTAAACCAAAATTAATTTTAGACTTTAATAAAGGATATAAAGCATTTATTTGAGCAAAAAGGGCTGCAGCCCAGGAGACACAGATCCAGGTACTGTCCTAAATTCTGTTCCACAGAGAGGAGGCCATCTTTTATTGTGCAGTTCTGATTGATCACTATAGATGCAAATGAGGATACAACTTGTGTAGTTGTGATTGGACAGGGCAGGTCTCAGTCTGTTAGTAGAAAGAGAAAACCAAGGCTTTCCTGCAGTGATTGTTTACATCTGTTCCCTTTTTACACTGGTTAATTTGTCTTCATATTCTTGAATTGTGTTCCTTGTCTGTTTTTGAATATAAGATTTTATATTGCTATTGTATCAGAGGAAAATAGTGGAAAGTTAGGAATTAGTAGCCTAAAAATTGTTTTAAAAATGGGAAAGAGAATTAATATTATTTCAGAATAGACAATAGAAACAATAACGCGATGTATTTCCAGCTCACTTTGTGGTTATCTGAGACAGTGGTGTAGTGGGAAAACACTTTGGGGCAGGAAACCAAGAATCAAAACTCTAAATTCAAAAGAAAGCGATGGGGTCCAGAGAGGGTTTGGGGAAGATGCGGAAGAATTAGAGTAACCTGGAGGGCAAGCTATGCCACCAACTTGTGCCTGAGAAATCAACGTTTCTGCGTCTTAATGTCTTCTTTTACAAAATAGGTATTCTTGAGTTAGTATGAAAAATAATGTACGCCAAACACCAAGCCCTTCATGGGTCTTTGAAAAATGCAGCCATTTCCATTTTGATTGTGCCATTACATGGCCTATAGAGATTGGACTAGTTTATGATCAAGGTCCTCACTCTAAACTGTCACTATTCTACAGCTGGGACTTGTCAAGATGCTTAAAGATTAGGATACTAAGTGATGCTTAGTCATGAGCCAACATTTTCCTACAGCAACTGACTCAGCACAAGAAAATGATTAGAGAAAACCCAAACTCAAAATATACTTGTATTTGCCACATTCCTAAATTCTGAGACTATTAAGTAACATATTTGTTACAAATACGTTACTTAAGAATCTAATATTCTGTGCATGCAAAAAGAAGAATAAATCAAATTATGTTTTCCATTTTATTTTTTTTTAAATATATTTTTATTGACTTCAGAGAGGAAGGAAAAGGGAGAGAGAAATAGAAACATCAATGATGAGAGAGAATCATGGATCGGCTGCCTCCTGCACGCCCCCTACCGGGGATCGAGCCCATAACCCGAGCATGTGCCCTTGACCGGAATCGAACCCGAGACCTTCCAGTCCACAGTCCCACGCTCTATCCACGGAGCCACACCAGCGAGGGCGTGTGTTTCCATTTTAAAAGGAAACAAAGAGCCTAAAACAAACGCGATCTGGAAAGGTCTACCTTTGTGCCGTAGGCTCCTTCTCCCGATCGCACTCTCTGACTCCTCGCGGTTAATTTGCTGCTGGTCGGGGCGTGCTGTGCGTGTTGCACATGAGGAACTATTAAGTCCTGACATGACGCAGAAGAAAAGCCCGACAACTAGAGAGAAACCCTGAACACTCAGCTGAGTCAGAAGGTGAAGCATAGGAAGTCCCTATTTAGGTAACAAAAGCCTCATAATTAAGCTTTAGCATAGCAATTTAAACACACACCTTTATTATACAAAGCAGTTACATATTGAAATGTGATAAAACAAGCAATACTGACGTCTTAGAGGGAGAAGACACCACCTCCCCCCAAACCCCCGAACAGCTAAGTCAGCAGTAATTCTGAGGTGAACAGTCATGGTGAGCTTTCACAGAGGTAAGTTTGTCCTCCTTTCCCCGCCTTCAGGGACTGCGAATTAACCTTGTTATTTTTAAGAAGATGGCATTACTTAGAACATTGCACGGGCTTCATTTAGTCAAATAAATGTTGACGTCCTCCTGCTTGGAAGGCAAAGTGATAGCCAGTGTGAAACTACTTCTGGAAGGGTAAGATTCACTTTGTCCTTAAGTACTCACGGTGTAGGTGGGAGAGAACGTACCGAAGTTCAACACACACAGCTGTGCTGGAGGCCCAAGATGAGGCGTGGCTGAGTGTAAGCGGATGACACACAGTCCCTGGAAGTCTAAGTCAGCAGTAATTCTGAGGTAAAACAGTCATTCTGGGGCTGAAGTGGCAGCAGAGGGAGGAGGAGATGAAACCGACCAAGGGGACCATCTGCATTTCAGTCTCAGTCCAAGACCATCCTGCAAGCCTGCCCGTGTGTCCCGACACTGCGTGAAAGGCACCACAAAGATGGGCTACTTCCACCCGAGGGAAAGGTCCAGCAGTCAGGGCTTCACACAAGCACTAATGGTGAGCCATGTCTGATTGGACGGTGTTCACCAACACTCACTAACAGACACAGAGTCCGGATGGGGGGCTCAGCCGGTTGGCATCCTCCCATGCACGAAGAGGTTGGGGTTTGATTCTGGGTCAGGGCACAGGCCCGGGGTGCAGGCTCCATTCCCTGCAGGAGGCGTGCAGGAGGCAGCCGATCGGTATTTTTCTCTCATCATTGATGTTTCTCTCTCTCTCTCTCCCTCCCTTCCTCTCTGAAATCAATAATATATTTAAAAAATAATAATAGAAACACAAATATTTTCTACAATTTTCCAAGCCTCTATAGAACTAGTGATCTCAAAAGAAGGCTATGGCTTCTTGGCTGGCTCCAAACTTGATCATTCACATAGGGTAGGCCATCCAGTTTTAGACGGTTTTTATTTCATAAGAAACAATGAACATGTCACTCAGAAAAGAATAAAAAGGATGGCGTTAGGGCTGTAAAGTATCCACTGCCTTAAGACTTCCATTATTCAAGCAACAACATTTGAGGACTCTTTCCTCCTAACCCTAAGCACCAGTGGGGTTTCCTGTCTTTGTTTTAATTGCCCTGCTTTTCATTAAGTCCCAGGAGTTCTCGGTGTGGGGTCTTGCGGCACCAGTCGTGCAGTTTCATGTAAAGCTGAGGCTGCCACTGAGGCTCCATCCCAACTCACTCAATAATGACTAAAGGTCTCCACGTAAAGAAAGAAACAATGACAACTCGCTACATAAATGGTTGCACTGTATTCATTAAGTTCACTATTCTGCTGTATGAGAAAGAACATGCATATGTATATTAGAATCCTTTGAGACTATTTCACAGTGCATGTTAATAACATCTATAAGGAAAAAATTATTTTATTTATTGTTGACAGTATTACAGATGTCCCCCACTACCCCCTTCGCCCCACCCCAGGCCTTCCCCACACTACTGTCTGTGTCCACGGGCCATGCATATGTACATCTATGTTCTTGGTTCCATCTCTTCCCATCCCTCCATCCCCTCCCCGGCATCCGGTGCTGGGAGACCTATGGCAGGTGACTGCTCTTACCTGTCCATGGGTCTCCCCTCCGTGGGTCTGCTAACTTGCCAGACAGGAATCTGCATCACAGCTTTGCCCTCAGGGCATTTTCTCTCACGTATTTCTCTGTATTTTTCACTTTTTCTCAAGTTTGAAACCAAATACTCCACAAATGTCACTTCAGTATTTGTAATTTATCGAACTCATCTCGCTGGTTTCTTCAGCTGAGACTGGTGAGCATTTATGAAACTCTTCAGCATCACCCATGGGCACTAATGAATAGCTGTGTTTAAAATACCACCCTCCTACACAACGCTGCTCTGCAGACAGTGCACGTGGCTCACACATTCACCGTCTGTGCCCGTGGTTCATGTGACCTGGCCTCTGCCACAGAGGCCCACAGGTCAGCTCTGCTCCTTCCTCACGGGGACCACTCCTCTTCCTCTGCTTTGGCCACCACGGCCACCACCACCAACCAGGCGGCCACACAGCAGCGATGGACTTGCCCACGCTCTGGAGGCTGCACGTCTGAGGTCAGGGTTTCAGCGGGGCTATTTCGGGGGACTCTCTCCACAGCTGCCTTCTCCCCAGGTCCTCTCATGGTCGTCCCTGTTTGTGTGTCTGTGTCCTAATCACATCCTATATAATAAAAGCCTAATATACAAATCAACCGAACAGCCGGTGGAACGACGGGTCGCTATGATGTGCACTGACCATCAGGGGGCAGATGCTCAATGCAGGAGCTGCCCCCAGCCCACAGATCCCAGGCCAGCCAAGGCTGGTGCCAGCGGAGGCCCCCAATCACCCCGCCGGTCACCCCACAGATCGGCCCTGATCGCCAGCCAGGCCTAGGGACCCTACCCGTGCATGCATTTTGTGCACTGGGCCTCTAGTAGATAAATAAAACTTTTCAATGACTTTATGATTTTATAGGTAAAAACAGTATTAAATTACATTTCCCCGCACATCTGATATAAATTTATATTAGCCATTTGAGTTGTTTATTCATGTTCTTTCCTATGAATATTTTATTCATGTCATTTGTCAACTTTTAATGCAATTTTGCTAGTTCTTATGGGTTGTTATATGTTACTTAAGTATTAGTGAACATCATTTGGAGTTATTGTTTTGCAACCTACTTTGTTCTAAATATGTTAAAATATGCCTTTTTGTTTATAAAATGAAATCGATCGGTATTTTACTATTTCTTAGGTTTATACTCTGGAAGTTCTTCCCCATCGTGACTTAAGATTATTACTCCCCACACATGTGCGAGTTCAGTTCTTCAAAGGTTTTCCTTTCGATCTTGGTTTGGGATTTATTGTGAAGAATGGTCTTGAGTATTTAACTTTATCTTTGTATAAACAGCCATTGCTTCCTCAGCACGATTTCTTGTAACCCTTCCCTGGCTCTTCTGAGTGAAATGCAATCGCACTGTCACGTAGGAAAAGCATCTTTGCGCATGGAGAGCTAGCTATTCCTTTTCCTATTTGTTTATGCTCCGAACCGTACACACCTCAAAGTTATTATCGTAACCATTTCACAGTTTTGGAATTCGGAGAGACTTGAAGCCAGATCTATTTCGATCTATTTCTACAATCATCACTTAGACACTGTCATTTCTTTAGTTATTTTGTGTATGTGTTTTCCTAATAACCCGGTGGACTCTCAGTGTAGGCGGTTATTTTCATTAGTCACATGACTAAAGCAGACATTTCTGGAAACAAAGTGGATGAAGTCACTGCCAGCGGCAGGCAGACCACAGGCCTCCCAGCACCACAGGTTTAGCAGATATTGATGGAGTGCCTGTGTTTGTAGGACCAAGTTTCGTTGTTACTGTTTGTTAACCCTCACCTGAGGATACTTTTTTCATTGATTTTTAGAGAGAGTGGAAGGTAGGGGGAGAGAAAGAGAAAGAAACATGGATGAGAGAGAGACACATGGATTGGTTGCCTCCTGCACGTGCCTGGGGATCGAGCCTGCAACCCGGGCATGTACCCTGACCGGGAATCAAACCGTGACCTCCTGGTTCAGAGGTCAACAAACACTGAGCCACGACTGGCATTTTGGATTTAAATACGGGGTCCTGGAGGCTGCCCGAGGGTATGACCTTGGGAACACAGCCCAGCACAGGCTTCTGGGTGCCCGAGCTCGGAGATGTGCAATGAACAGTCCCCTCTCTGGGCTGCACCTGGGAGGGCCACAGCCAGCCACCTATTCCCATTGGTGACACAATCTTTTTTTTTTTTAAAGTCTGTGTAGGGACCTCTGGATCATAATGTGCTTATTAAATAGAAGAGATTTCAGATTTACAAATCCTAGGGCCTGCCTTCCCCAAACCCAGAAGGTAAGTAAGAGCTAGGATTGATGGGTGTGTAAATGAGTTTGGAAAAAAACACAAAACGAGCGTGGAGAGAAAGCGGGGGGGGGGGGGTGCCCTGCTGTTGGTGCGCAGCTCAGCGCTGGGAGCAGGGCGGCGGCCTGGGTGCATCCCACATGGGTGCGTCCCTGCCCCCACAAGTGCCCCTGGGGACAAGCGCTGCTGCTCCCGGCAAGAAGGGCCACTGTGGGCACCGCCCTCGGAGCAGGAACGCACACTCCCTCGGATGATAGAGTCCTAACCCAGTGGTCGGCAAACTGCGGCTCGAGAACCACACGCGGCTCTTTGGCCCCTTGAGTGTGGCTCTTCCACAAAATACCACGGCCTGGGCGAGTCTATTTTGAAGAAGTGGCGTTAGAAGAAGTTTAAGTTTAAAAAATTTGGCTCTCCAAAGAAATTTCATTGTACTGTTGGTATTTGGCTCTGCTGACTAATGAGTTTGCCGACCACTGGCCTAACCCAACGTAAACTCAAGAGGACTCTCAAACAGCAAAAGGGCTTCTGGGGCCCCACGAAGGTGGCCGAGGCAGGCGCCCCTCGGGAGCAGCCCACGTGGTCCTGCGCCATCGGCACAGCACCAGGACCTGAGCACCCCTCACAGTGCCTTCTGGCCGCCAAAGCGTGGCCACGTGTTTATGGTTAGTGTACGTTTTTCAGAAAGACGACCAGCCTGCCGTTATTTACATACTTATGGCTGTTTGATTCCTAAGCCGCAGCCCAAATATTTTCTTTTAAAATCTCTGCGAGCACCAGGACGGACGCACAGAGAGGGCAGTGTTCTCCCTGGAGCAGTCGCCTGCAGAATACCTGCCTTGTTTTCCAGAAAAACACTTAATCATTTCTCGAGGCCCCGCCTTCAGTGCACTCAGATAGAAAACGACTTCTCTTCTGCAGGAACAGTCCTTGTTCAACTGCCTTTTTAAAAAACACACAAAGCTATGGTGCCTCTGTGGCTCTTCCGAAGCCCCTCTCGGGTAAACTGATTAATTACCCCTAACAGATTCTTGGGGGCCGTGTTCTTTCTGCCTCGGGCAGCTCCGCGGGAGCCCGGACCCTGCTTCCACATCTCCCAACTTCTCCCAAGAAAATGGAGGAGAAGGGTGCCGGGACGCCCGCAGGCTGGCACTCGCGGAGCCTCTCACAGGAGCTGGTTTGTGCCAAGGAGTGCTGCAGGACTGACAGTCCCAGGTGCTCAGCTCTCCGTCTGGGCCTCCCTGGCTCTGCCGCAAACACGTGTCCCTGGGAGACAGCAATTCAGACGGGACACCATCCTCGGGTGGCAGTGACCGCTGCAGCGCAGGGTACCTGGGGTCACAGCCCCACGCCGGCTCCGCAGCAGGTGGCTGCCAGCAGGGAACACAGGCCCGCTGTCCACTGTCCGACCCTGGCGGCTGGCGGGCTGCTTGTTTGCACAGACTTGGGCTTGGCCGCTGCCCTGCGGCCTCAATCCTTCAATTCAGTTGCAGCTCACTGCCCGCTCTCTTGGCCCCAGCGAAGCCCCTTCCCCGGGTAATTTAAGACCCTGGAACTGTATGTGTGGTGGTATTTTTCTCGCTCTTTCACCGCATTCAATTTTCTGGGAAAGGCTCATAAACTAAGACTATAACTAATCCACACAGAAACGTTAATTCCTTCGTCTTACTCTCTGGATCACCTTTCGTTTCTCTCCCTTTGTTCTGACTCCGCAGGGCTGAGCAGGATGGGCCTTGCTGGGTGACGCCCGGAGACACAGGAGCCTTCCTGGCGGACACCTAAGTCACTAAAGGCAGAAACTTCTAGATGGCCTTTGTGGGTCAGCAGTCTGCAGTCACCAGCAAGGAGAAACTTTTCTTGATACAATATTTTATTTTTAAGAGAAGAAGAAATGTAAATGTTGAGGGAAACAAAAATGGGGAAAAGATCTTATTAAATCGAAAGCAAAGTCTTGGCTGTTGCTAGTTTGGTACTGAAAATTCTGCCAAACTTCCAGACCCAGTATTAATATACGTTCCTCTGGGTGATCGTTTTGTTTAAGGATCTACCCTCTCAAAACAGTTACATTTGTAAGAGACTGTAAGTTTGTGGATCTTCCATGCATTCACTCACGGGATTAATACTTACTGAATGCATAGGTTTGCTAGTCACTGATATTGACAGTGAAGATTAAATAGAAACAACAGACAAGTAAACATATGCATCAATAAAATGATAGCACACTGAGATGTGTAATTCAGAATGAATACAGCCCTAGCTGTTTGGGCTCAGTGGATAGAGCGACGGCCTGTGGACTGAAGGGTCCCGGGTTCAATTCCACAGGCACTTGCCCAGGTTGTGGGCTCAATCTCCAGCAGAGAGTGTGCAGGAGGCAACCAATCAATGATTCTCTCTCATCGTTGATGTTTCTCTCTCTCTCTCCCTCTCACTTTAAAAAAAAAAAATTAAAAATAAATAAACGAATGAATGAATATGGGCCTGCAGGAAGCCATCGGTGAGTCCTCATGGGGCCTCGGGGCCTCACCTACGCTGACACCTGGGGTTAAGACGCATCTAAATTCCTGCACCAGAAAAACAACGGCTGTGACCTCACCGCTCCTGTGGGCAGCGACCCAGCTGGGGCTCCTCAGGCTCTAACCAAGACGAGCTGGGTCTGCGCTGGCCCGAGGCTTTGATTTGGGCAGGGTCTGTCCTCAGGAGTTCGCTCTTGCTCTTGCAGGACCACTGGCCAGAGCTGCCATCCATCTCGTGCTTGAGCCTGTCCCTGGGATATGTCCCAGCAAAGCTGCTGGTTTGATCGAGGGGGCAGGTGAGAAGAGCTACGAAAGCAAGACAAGTCTCGGGGGAGTCACCTCACCAAGGAAGTGGCATTCCATCACTTTCCCCATATTCTGTTCATGGGAGGCCTCCAGGGGAGGGGGTCCTCCCGGGCAGAAGACCGGGCGGGGTCACTGCAGAGCTGCAACTCCATGGCACCCACGGCCTGAAGAGCCCAGGAGGCCGGTGGTGGGTGAGCATCCAGACCCGGGAGGAAGCGGACAGGTGAGCTCTGGCATCCTAACGGCAGCACCTTGCTGGTGACAGTTTTGGGGACGCGGGTCTTGGAACAGGAGCCATGGTCGGGAACGTCTGACTCTGAGGCCAGACATCAGGAGAAACTTTACCCCTGCAATCCCGGGTCTTTTTTCTGTTTGTTTTGGAGACTGTGTTTTGACACATCACTTCATTACTCCTAAAAACACCTGCTCTGACGCTGTAACCCAAGACACATTAAATAGAGTCGATATTTATTTAGCACTCCATAAACTCTTCATCGTTTCATAACTGTTTATTAACTCTGCATTTTTAGAGTTTACACAATCATATAAAAGATCTAGTTTTATTTGCAGACCCATTAATATTAGTTACAGACATCTGTTCAAACACCACATTTTTTCCCTCCAGCGTGGGGCTCTGGCCTTGAACACACGCGGAGATTCACGGACCCACCACCACAATCGGGACACAAAACGCATGCCCCCCGGAGAAGATTTGCTTGGTCCCAGACGCACTCAGCTGTGACAGACGCACGCAGCTGTGAGACGTGGCTGTTATTAAAGTGACATGTGAAATGCGTGCACCAGGTTGAGATAAAACAGGAAATAGGACACAGAGGGATGGATGCACGTTGTAATAATTAAGACCACGTCATCTCAGCATTAACTTCCGAAGAAACATTTTCTGGTCTAAAGTGATTTAGTGGGACCGACATTTTAAAGATAGGGAAGACTTCCAATAAACTATGAAATGATGGATACTAAATCTAAGTTAATGCATGCCACGATGGCTTTTTTATTGTATTCTCTTACCATAAATCCAGAAACTATTTCTGAGTTTGGTCCAGAAAAAAGCCCTGTGCTCCTCCGAGTGAAGCTGAGACAAAGGAACGCCCACCGACGGAAGGCAACGAAGCAGGCCGAGGCTGGGCAGAGGCTGGCATTGCACCTCACCCCTCGCGTGTGAGAGAGCAAGCGTGGACTCTGAGAGCCGGACGTGAGCAGAGGAGTAACTGCGAGGCCTCTGCTGCCACCACAGTGTTTTCCACAGGCTTGGCCGGAGCTTAAACCCTCCCGCCCACAGAACAATCATTTCACTTCTTGTCTGTGGGCCCTGAAAGAGCGCGCGTGTGAACTGAGGGTGGAAACGTGGACGCAGGGGAGTTTGGCGCAGACGTGGTGCCCAGGGTTCTCCAGTCAGGGTGTGGGTCTGACCTAGGCGGCGGAGTGGGCCCTGGGGAACAGCTCACCCCGGTGGGGCTGGAAGCCTGGTAAGGGCACGGTGTCTGGGCTCGCAGGCCCAGGCAGGACGGACCGGCTACCATCCCCGAGCGGCACCGCCTGCACAGGTTGGCACCGCGTCCGCAGACAGAAACGCGAGGGGAGGAAGTGAGAGCAGAGGCGGGTCCCTGGGCGTTCTGTCCCTGCAGGTCTGGCCTCTCCATCTGAGCTGGACTCCGGGGGCCGCACGGCCCCAGCTTTTGCTCTCACCTCCACAGAAACATTCTGTGTGTGGGGGAAGAGCAGTTTATATTCGCCTCGTGGGGCTTGTATTCGCTGACCTCCCAGCTTCTTAGAGCCTTTCAAACAGTTACCCCGGACCGCCTGACCTTCAAAAAGGCAGGTGTGGCTGTTCCGGAGGGTCTCGGTCACCTATCCCATTTGCAACCTCAGAAGGTACTTATGGGCCCAGTTACACTCTATCATCAAGCCACATGCACTGGTTACCAGAGTCAAACTTGATGGACTCTGTAACTTTGCCAGGCTCCCAATCAGTCTGAATGGGGTCCTTCACCTTTTTAAAAAATAACAGATATTTTTATTGATTTCAGAGAGGAAGGGAGAGGGCGAGAGAGAGACATCAATGATTGGAGAGAATCATTAATTGGCTGCCTCCTGCACGCCCGCTACTGGGGATCGAGCCTGCAACTCGGGCACGTGCCCTGACCGGGAATCGAACCGTGAGCTTCTGGTTTACAGGCCAAGGCTCAACCACTGAGCCATGCCAGCTGGGCTGGTGCCATTCACCTCGATGTGGGGACCAGGGCAGAGGATGCCGGAGCATCACCTGGTCAGTACGTTTAATCCGGCTGTAGAAAGCGTTGCTGAGCAACCAGCAAGCTACTTCTCAGAAACCACCCAAGTGTAGCTCACGGCAGGCGTTCCACCGGCACAAATCAATGGGTGAGTGAATTGTGCAGTCAATAGTTCTGTGTTTATTCCAGTAACTCACGGATACCTGAATACCCTCCATTTGCTACCTTCTCAGGCCGTTGGCAGGAAAGGGCAGGCCCAGGCTGAGCCCACGGAGGACAGGAAGCCTTCCCCGCCTCACCTGGTGCTGGCTCCCCTGCTCCCCTCTGCGGACGCCCGGCTGCTCTCACACTTCCCACACCGGCTAACCTTCCTTTCTCAAGCAGCTCATCACTCTGCAAGCGTGTTGAACGAGTCCTTCCAGAGAGGCCTCGGCACCTCGGTGAGGTGACCTCAGCCCAAGCGCCTCGCACTCACCTTTCGGCATCTCCCTCCAGCACACTGAGCGCAGGCCCTGCCCGGCGTGCCCAGAGCCAGCCCCGGGGCCGGACGGCAAATACAACCCATGTGTCCAGACATGTGTCTGGCATCACCACTGTCTGATTAGGACTGCTCAGCATGAGAAGGCCTTTCCGCCTTTTCTTAGTCCCTCCCCCCGCAACAGCAGTAACACAGGACCCCACGCCCGATCCTCCTGTTTGCATTTGAGTAGCTGCAAATCCAAAAGGGAAAATCTTCCCTCTGGTACTGGAAATCCGTGTGTCCAGCTTTAAGGAAGAGTGAGGAAACCATGTGTGTGAAGCATTTTGTTTAATCAAGCGCGCCCTCACATCGGGTAGTTTATTCAAACTAAATCGCAAACTGTATTAGAGAATGTTTTAAAGTGTAAACACACAAAATATCAAAGTTTTCAGAAATCAAAAGAACATGAGAAATATCTTGGTGGATATTAAGAGATGGAATTGTAAAAACACCCAGAAGCAAGCAGCTGCGCCAAGTCACGGAAACTCGCCAGTCTGCCCGTCTCCGGCTCAGCACTAACCTGCGTTTCTGTCTAACCAGGACTGAGGTGTAAAATCTCCCAACAGTTACATCGAAAAACACACCTCATAGACACAGGCAACAGCATGGTGACTACCGGGGGGCAGCGGGTGGGGGGGGAGAAGAGCGTAAAAGGGGTCCATGGTGTTGACCAAGACTGGACTTGAGGTGGGGAACACTCAGTCCAGTGTACAGATGATGCATACAGACCGATGTCACCCCAACACATTCGATTTTTTTTAAAGTTACAACTAGGACATTTACATGTTTCTAAGGCCAACCGTGTGAACAAACTCAGCACCAAGTCAACTTGCTTCTGCACTGGGTGTTTGGGGGGTTTGGGGGGTTTGAGGAGCGTGGTGGTCGACTCCATTGTGCGTCAGCTCAGTTTTCAATACCTTCTGGAAAACTGTGCCCAAAGCTGATGACTGATGGCAGAGACCACGGGACCCTGCAGAGCGCCCAGGAGCCCAGCCACCCCTCGCTTGGCCACAGCGGTTCTTTTCCCTGCTGTGAGCATCCCAGGCAGAGACGGGTCCCGCTGCCCGTGTCATACCGAGGAACCCTGCATGACACACGGCACCAACACCAACATGTCTCCAAATGAACGAGGCTTTGGCTGCTGGCCTCGCACTGCGGCTCCGGTTCGGTTCCCAGCTGTGGCCTGGCTCTGTCCCCAGGGGCCCAGGGCAGGGAGGCTCCTGTCCAAGGCTGCCCCTGGGTTTAACTCCTCGGTGTCTGGGAAAAGGCAGTTAGGCCAACGAAAACTGCATCCCCTTTTCCTGAGAGCCAGGCCTTTTTCAGGCGGCCGTGTCCTAGGGGGATCTAATTTAACTCCTCACAAGCCTACAGACTCAAAACTGTGGCGGCAAGAGATGAAGACAGACTTTTCTCTCTTCCCTGCTAATTATCTCTCTGAAGTGCATCTCCGCAGCTGCCCCATTTCTTCTGAAGGGGAGCAAGACCTTGGTCTTGAAAACGTCTCTCAGCTGATGGGTACCCGAGTCAGGTGCCATCCTTGGCAGCTCTTTAGAGAGAGCCAGAGCAGGGGTCCAGCCGTGGGCACCCGGAACTGGGGACTTTCGAAAGAGACACTGTCATTCAGTCTGAACTCTGGGTTTGATTAAAGCATCACTTGTTATAACTTTTGTAACGTTTGCCAAACACGTCATAGGTGTAAATTATCTGTCCAGTTAAGTCAGGGATATTAAGACCAGGACCAGGTTCTTTAAGATGAAGGGGCCTCCTTCCATGAGGACTGGCCAGACACATCTTCACCAGAGGCCTAGCGGCCCCCAGTCTGTCCCCATCACCTGCCCCGGCCCTCGGGCTGCCAGCATCACCTCCATCCTCTGCAGCCACTTCTGCTGCGGTGGAGGCTCTGTCCTTTCCCCGTCAATGTGACTGTGCTATGCCTTGGCGTCGTTTTATTCACGTTTGGGGATTCGTCAATCTTTGGGATCTGTGGGTGTATAGTTTCCATTAAATTGGAATTTTTTTTCAGATAGTATTTTCTTAAATAATTTTTCTTCCCCACACCATCTCATCTTTTGATGATCCCATCACATTTATGTTGGTGCTTAAAACTGTCCCACAGTTCCCTATCTCTTCCCATTTTTATTTTCTCTCTCTAGGTTTCCTTTGGTTGTTTCTAATCTAAGTTTCAGGTTCACTAATATCATTTTGTATAACTTGTCATTGACCTGATCTATTATGTTTTTACTTCAGATACTGTATTTACCAACTCCTAAAGTTTGACTTTTGTCTTTTTCATCTTTCATGTCTCTTATTTAATTTTTGAACATTTGGATTCCATTGCAATAACTGCTTCAATACCCTTCTCTGATAATTCTACCATCTGTGTCCATTCTGGGTTAGTCGAAGCTGTTTGACAATTTTATTCATCATGAATCATGTCTTTCTGCCTCTTAACAGGCTTGGTAGTCTTTGATTGAGTACACGGAACTGTGTATTTGACCTTATTAGGAGCTGGATATTTTTGAATTCTTGTAAATATTCTTGGGCTTTGTTCTGGGTTGAGGTAAATTTACTTGCAGGCAACTTGGTCCTTCTAGTCTCGCTTCTATGATTCACTGAGTCTGGAGCAGTGTTTATTCTAAGAATAATTATTTGCCACGATTGAAGCAAGACTTCTGCGACTGCTCTAACCAATGGCCCATGAATTACACGTTTTTCCCGTGTGGCTGGTGGGAAAAGGCGGAATTTCTGGTCACGTGGAGTGCCAGCCACCCTCTGATCCATGGAAACGGGTCATCCCAGCCCCTTGCTCGGGCACTAACTGGCTCTCTGCAGAGAGACCCTCTCAGACCTCGGGGCCCCCAAGTGTGTTGACCTCCTCTCCAGCACTGTGTCCGGGGAACTTCAGTCACCTCGGCTCCACCAAACTCTCTACTCTCTCCTCGACTCCGGAGGCCAGATTAACGCAGGTCTGCCTAGTTCTCCCACCCTGGGACACAGCTCAGAAACACGGCTGGGAGCTGAGGCAGCTCTGTGCTTCCCCTTTCTCATCCATCACTCTGTCTGAGGCCCAGTGTTTTGGAAATCATGTTTCATATATTTTTGTTGTAATTTTATGGCTATTTTAGGCAAAAATATAAATACCCTGTTACTCAACCTTGGCTGAGATTCGCCTAGTAATACTAATCTTAAAACAAAAACTATTTCAGGAAATGGAGTGGGTGAGAACACTTCTCAACTTTTTTGATGAGGTCAGCATTACCTGATATCCAAACTAGATGAAGTTATTACAAAAAGAAACCGCTGATCAATTTTATTCAGAAACATAAATGAGAAATATCACACAATTAAAATCTGTAGCCCTAACTGGTTTGGCTCAGTAGATAGAGCGTTGGCCATTGGACTGAATGGTCCTGGGTTCGATTCCAGTCAAGGGCACATAACTCGGTTGCAGATTCGATCCCCAAGTCCTGACCAGAGCCTTGAGAAGGAGGCAACCAATCGATGTGTCTCTCTCACATCGATGTTTCCCACTCTGTCTCTCCCCCTTCCACTCTCTCTAAAAATCAATGGAAAAATATCCTTGGGTGAGGATTAACAAAAAAAATAAAGAACGTGTACTATCTAACACATGGTGACAAAGTAGCATTCATTCCAGGGAAATGTGTGCAGGTGCACACTCCTGTGTAATCATCACCAAGATCAGTGTGTGACTGTTTCTATTGAACCACAAGCTTCCTTGTGCCCATTTCCAGTCAATTCCATCTCCAGTGGCCACAAGTATTATGATTTCCACGTCATAGATTAGTTAGGTCTGTTCTTGAGCTTCCTATGGGTTCAGAATACACTGTGTGTGTGGAGTCTTTTGATCAAATCTATGATCATCTCAATAGATTCAGAGGAAGCTATTGAGAAAATTCAATCCATTCATGAGATAAAAGGCATCTATGAAAATCCTATAAGCTAACATCATCATCATCATCATTATTAAGTAATTCATATGCAGTAAGATGAACCCTTTGGTATATCATTCTGTGTTTTGGTAAATGTTTGTGGCTGTTTTACCACCAGCACAATCAAGACCTTTAACAGTTCTAGCACCTCCGTCCAGCACCAAAAATTCATGATTAAATTATAAGTTAAATAAAATCAATTTATTATTTATAAGTACTGATTGTTATGGTTTATATAACATTATGACTTAATCACTATAATGTACTATAATAACTGATTAAAGAAGCAAAATATATATTATCATGTGCAAAGAAAAACACTTAAATTTTTTTTCTTTTTTAAAAATACATTTTTATTGATTTCAGAGAGGAAAGAAGAGGGCTAGAAACATCGATGAGAGAAAATCATTGATTGGCTGCCTACTGCACACCCCACACTGGGTATTGAGCCTGCAACCCAGGCAAATGCCCTGACCGGGAATCAAACCATGACCTCTTGGTTCATAGGTTGACGCTCAACCACTGAGCCACGCCGGCTGGGCCACTTAACAAATTTCAACATTCATACATTTAAAAAAACACAGAAAATACAAACTTTAAGTACAAGAACACACCTTCAATGTGACATAGAGAACAAACAGAAAGCCTACAGCTCTCACTATGTATCTTCTATGATGGGTTCATTACATGCACCGTCACAAACAATGATGAAATAGTAAGTGTTCTAAGATCAGGAAGACAAGGATCTCCTTTCTCATTGTCTTTATTTAACATTGTTCTGAAAGCCCTTCCTATTAAAATAGGGCAGTGAAAAAATTAAAGCAAAACTATTCAAAACAAGAAAAAATTTGTTTATTTAAAGAAGACAATACTGTTCATGTAGAAAATACAAAGAAATCAACAAGCTACTAGAATAAAACAACTTCTGAGTGGCTAGATACAATTGTATTTATGTATTAACTTGGTGAAACTATATAATATGAAATAAAATTAATTCCATGTACAATATCATTAAACATAAGTAATTGAGTATCAAGTTTATAAAGTACATGCAAATCCTTTATATTGGGAATTTTAAAATACTGCTAAAAGAAATTAGAAGAGAACTAAATAAATAGTCAGGTATACCATGTTCATGGATTTGAAGACTCAATATTGTTAAGATCTCAATTGTCTGCAATTGTTTATAGATTTAACACAATCCCAGTTAAATCCTATTCAGCTTTTTATAGAAATCGAGTTGATTTTCAAATTTATTTTGAAACTCAAAAGACATAAAACAGGCAAAGCAAACTTCAAAAAGAACACAGTTGGAAGAATCACACTCTGTGCTTTCATGACTCACTACAAAGCTGCTACATTTGAGACAATGACTAAAGTAGCTCAAAGGAGAAAGGGACCTTTCAACCACTTGTATGTGACCACCTGGATAAACACAGGAAAAAAATTAACCACACCCCTTTCCTTAGAGCCCTACCAACATGAATTCAAGATATGTCATCAAAGCTAAAACTATTAAGTTTCCAGAAGAAAACAGAGAAATATCTTTTTATTGTCTAAACTGGCAAAGGTTTCTTAGAGTAGACACAGAAAGCACTAACTATAACAGGAAATTTGAGAGATTGGACCTCATCAAAATGAAAAACGTCTGTGCATTAAATGACATAATTAAGAAAATAAAAAAGCAAGCCACAAACTGGTAGAAAATATTTGCATGTATCTGACAAAAGTCTCATATTCAGAATATAATGAGCTTCCAAAAATAAATGAGACAAACCACCCTGTTTAAAATGGGCAAAAATCTTGGACATTTCACGAAGATACAGAAATTGCCAATAAACATCTGAAAAGTGTTCACCATCATTATTCATCAGAGAAACACCACATAAAACCACAACGAGGTACTATTTCACTACCTTCAAAATGGCTAAAGTTGAAAAGGCTGGTAATACCAAAAGCTGGCAAGATTGTGGAGCAACTGGAATTTTTATGCGTTGCTGGTGGAAGTATAAAATGGTTGAACTGCTGTGGAAAACTGGCAGAAATATCACGCTTATGTTTTTACCCAAGGGAAATAAAAATATCCATCCATAAAAGGACTTACACAAAATATTTTTCATTCTAACCCCAAACTAGAAACAACTGAAACCTCAGCGGCCTGGGGAACACAGCTGTGGGGGATTACACACTGGCGCATGAGTCAGCAGCCGGAAGGACGAACCGATTCACGTAGGAACGTGTCTGAATCTCTAAAACACACTGAGTGGAAGAAGGCAGACCCAGGAGAATCCCTACCGGCAGTAAAGCAGAAAGAGAAATAAATATGTCAGGTGACAGAATGGATCAGCAAGCCTAGTCTGTCCAGGTGGGAAGTACCTTCATCTTGGAAAATCTTGAATTCTGCATTTTGGAGTTTAAGCTTTATTTGGTAGAACAACATCTTAAGAAGCAGGTGAGTCTTGCCCACTCTCTCTACCGGTGCCATCTGCTGGCCAGGTGCAGGCAGCAGGCAGCCCTGGGGCTGGAGTAACCACAGGACAGGAGTGAGGAGGTCAAATCACCAGGTTAAGAAAAGCTATCAGCAGACTGGAACACCTTTCATTGAACTTTCACTACACCATTACCTCCTCCTTCTGCACTGAGGTTTCGTTAGCGCACTGTCATTACCTCCACTAACGGACACAGGGCACTTGGCTCCTGCTCCCAAGATGGCTGCTTCCGCTCCAGCCCAGTCTTCCTGCTTAAAGAGCTTTCCGAGAGGCGTCAGGTCGCCTGTAACAAAACGGGATTACATGACCACCATAAACTGCAAGGAGTGTTTTTACCAGGACACACTGTTCCCCCAAACAAACTCGGGGTTTTGTTAGACATGGAGTAGGAAAGTAACTGTGTAACAACCCTCTTCCAACAAGAAAAAGCTCAGCCCTGGCCCCTGCGGCTCAGTGGTTGGGCTTCGTCCCAGGCACCAGGGGGTCAGGATTCCAGTCCCAATCAGGTCACATGCCTGGGTTGTGTGCTCAATCCCCAGGAGAGGGCGTGCAGGGGGCAAACAATCAATGATTCTCTCATCATTGATGTTTCTCTCTCTCTATCCCTCTTCTTTCCTCTCTGAAACTAATAAAAATAAAGTTTAAAAGAAAAAAAGAATCATAAACATCAGAATGGCCACTGGATTTCGGCAGGTCACTGGGGTTTCCCAGCTCCCATTCAGGAGAGGCCTTGAGGACCCATCCCTCTGAATGTGGGTGCGGGGAGGCCACGAATAGGATTCCCAGGGGCCACAACCCCAGGTTGTGTTTATAATAACTTTATTTTCTTTTAAACCTGAGTTTAATTTTCAGTTCAGTCACAAAAGCTCTGTGGTAGAAAATCTAACCCACTCGCTTCCAAGTGAAACTGCCGAGTCATTGGACCCTGAGTAGTTTCCAACTTGGACTTGAACTGACTCAGAGCTGCTCCCGTTTCCTCCTGGGTGGGGGTCTAGGTCCCCAGGGGCTGGCAGAGCCTCTGAGTCTGCAGGGGAGGAAATGTCTGGTCTGCTGCCGGGCAGCCCCCCGCTGTGGAGGGAAATTCACTCAGTCTGGCCTCCAGTCACCAGCCTGCAAAATGCCCGTGGTGTCCCTGTAAACACGGCCTTGGGCCTCGCGGGCCATGAGGAATCATCTCAGCAGTCCAGCTGGCTACCTCTCTCTGCCCCTCCCACCCTCCTCCGAGGGCCTGAGGCAGGCAGGGACACTGAGTCATGCAGATTCTCAGTGGACTCCACTGGGACAAGACACAAATAAGCCCCATTTCACCTGCGTGTCAATAACCAAAGGCTTTCCTCTGAATTCTCTTTAGGTGTCTACGCTCACTTCATCTCTGTACTGTTTGCCTTTCCTAGCAACTTTTAGGAGGTTGGCAGCTGGAGTTCCAAAAAGACCTGAAGAATACATGCTAGTAAGACATCCTCAGTGCGGGGACCTCCCTTCATGTAGTCCATCGTGTTGTTCTGCCCACTAGGGGGAGTGTGGGCCACACTTCTAGGTCACGTGGAAGCCCAGGAGCACTGTGTGTGACACGTGAAGCGACCAAGGTCTCTGTCTAGAAGGAGTGGGGTATGTCCAGCCCAAGGCCATATAAGATCTGCAAAATCTGGCCCTGCCAAGGCATTGGGGGTGAGCTGATTAAATGTTTGACCAAATATAGCAGCTAATTTTTAAGTTGATAGTTTTGAATGTCCTGTGATGGATGTTATAAATACCCCAATGGACCTTGGCAGAAAAAAGGCTCCCCACCCCTGGTCTAGAACAACCTGTATAAGGGGAGACTGGCTTGGGGACCACTCGGATCCCAGGTGTCACAAACTTTGCAGGTTGGAAAAGCGTGAGCCACGATCCCTCCCAGGAGGCACAGGGTCTCTCTCTCACAGGGAAACACCGTGATTATGGAATAAGTTAGAGAACGAAGCAGTTGCCCTAACTGGTTTGGCTCAGTGGATAGAGTATCCGCCTGCAGACTGAAGGGGCCTAGATCCAATTCCGGTCAAGGGCATGTACCTTGGTTGTGGGCACATCCCCAGGAGGGGGTGTGCAGGAGGCAGCTGACAGATGTTTCTCTCTCATCGATGTTTCTAACTCTCTATCCCTCTCCCTTCTTCTCTGTAAAATATCAATAAAATATATTTTTTAAAAACAAACGAAGCAGTTGGCCATATGATCATTTTAAATGCATGTCCAGGACCCTGGTTTGCAGAAGTAATGAGCACTGTCTTCAGGCTCCCCCCACAGCCGCCTGCCTTTAATCCCTCACCTTACAGTGTTTTCATTTGTTGGCCATTGCCACAGAGGAACCACAGGGGATAAAAAAAATAAAATAAAATAAAATAAAAAAGAAGAAGCAACGAGTTGTTTATTTGCCTCAAAGTGAAACCAAATATTTGTTCAAGGTTCCAAATATTTAGATAATCTGCCCACTAATTTTTATTTTAGTTCATGTTTTGCACATCCTTTAGCAGAGCCAAAATGCCCTTTCCTCCACTTTGTTGATTTAAATGTCTTATGCAAAAAGAAACAAGAACAGATAATTTTTTTAAAAAATTGAGAAGTGTCACTCGTTTGTGTGGACTGAAAAAGCTTTATTTTTCTCACCTCTTCAAGTATTTGTCTTTATGCTTAGTTTTCAGTATTCCGAGTTAAGATGCACCTAAGCATGGTTTTCTTTGAGCTTATCCTGTTTTCAAAAGTTCACCAAATTTTTGAATCTGTTAATTTTCGTCTTTAACCATATTTGGGAAGCTTTTAGTCATTATTCCTTCAAGTAATTTTCTTCAAGCATCATATTCTTTCTCTTCCCATTCCAGCACTCCAACTATGTCAATATTAGACTTTTGATTCTTTTTTTAATTTATAATCTCAGGGTTTACTTTGCTGTCTGTGGCTTATAGCCTCCCAGCTCCACCCTGAAAGGGGCCAGAAACGCCTGTCACTGGACCTATTGAAACAAACAAACAAACACCAAAGACAACACGGAAGACAAATCTTTGCCAAACATCCTACCCCAGAGTAGGAAGTGATCATCACTACTGGTTTTGGCATTGAGTTACATTACCATTTCAGGAAGAATATTTAGAATGTAGTCTTCCTTTTTTCTCAAATAAAATGATTGTAGATTCAATTTGTAACCTTTACTTGACAAGTAAGTAAAAACATGCAATTAGCAACCATATGCTGGTCTTTCAATCCATCAGACAATTCTGAATCCATGAACTCCCAACTTGAAGGGACCACTACCATCTCTGTCTCTGGGACTCTCACGCTCTCACCTATTTCAACTGAAGATCTATCTCAACAGACATTCTGTCTTCTTAGTTATCAGGATGCAAATGTTATTATTATTATTATTCCCTCTGGAGTCCGTGGGTAAAAAGAAAGGGAGACCATCATACCTACTCTGCACTGTGGGTGAGGGCAATAAGAATGCACCCTCCCTACCAACCTGGATCACCAAATAATTCCCAGAACTCTCTAGAGAAGGAGAACAACACTTTCTTGGCTTAGAGCCATGGCTGTATTTTCCAGAAAAGTATTTTTAGCTGGAAAAGAGAACAACTCCCTCCTTGCTAGAACCACCTTCGCCAAAATGCCAAACCACCACTGACACTGCTGATCAAAGATCAAACATTAAATCCATTTCCTGATTTCTGACAAGATTAGTGATTCATTACAATGTTTTTTTCCAGTGACCTAGATCTGTTTCTTAAAAACAATTTTGCAAAGTCCTTGAAACAGAACATTACTGGCTTTTTAATCTTGACATTCCCCTATTTCTCGAAACTATGAAAACACTGCACAGTCTTTCTTCACAGCAGCAAAGCCCTGTCTCCCAGCATCTCCAGCAGCAGCAGAGGCTGCCTGGCTCTGTGGCTGTGCGGTGGCCCTCCTCGGGTCATCCCCAGGTGTGCGCTCAGCCTGGCGCCAGGCTCACGGGCTCCACCAGACTTTGCATGAACTGTGTTGCTATTTTTTTTTTAAATCTCACCCAAGGATATTTTTCCCATTGATTTTTTTTTTTTTTTTTTTGAGAGAGAGAGAGAGTTGAAGGGAGAAGGGTAGGGGAAAGAGAGAGAAAAATATCAGTGTGAGAGAGACACGTGAGAGAGACACATGATTGGTTGCCTCCTGCATGGGCCCCGACCCAGAGCAGGTACTGAGTCTGCAACCCAGGTATATGTCCTTGACCAGGGACTGAACCCGAGACCCTTCAGTCCATACGCCGACCTCTACCCAATGAGCCAAACTGGCCAGGACCTAGTTGCTACTTTTTAAACCGAGGAAAAAACTAATCTCGTCACCGAGGAAAGTAGGGAGTCTGCAGGGAAGCCAGTTTCTAGAATGGTTACGCAAGCCTGGCTTCGTGTCAGAACAGGGTGGGGAGCGCTGACTGCGAGCCGCCCCGGGGAGAATGGGCGCGAGAGCACCCCTTTCACGGCCTGGGCGCCTGAGGGCCGGGCCGCTCACTCGCTCTCATCACCCTCTCATCACCAAGGCCTTGACTTGCGTCTTTGAAACTCGTCAAGGACTGAATGTCACCAACCCCGAGGCCTTTGAGTTTTTAAAGGATACACTCACATAACTCTTCGGTTTAAAAATGGAAAAATGAATTTAAATTTTTATGTTTTTCCAAAACTTACTCATTTTCATTCAGCCACATCCCTTTTGCCTTCGGTCTTCTATGGAATGTAGGTTGAACTGGAAAATACTTGTGGTTAAGACAAATGTGACTTTCCTGGGATAACAAACAAACAGGTCGTCGGAATGCTCTGAACGGTAACTGTTTGGACCGGGTGCTTACCTGTCTGAGCTGCACCCTTCCTCCTCGGCCCTGCTCGCCCCATCACGCCGGAACGAGGAGTGTGCCTCAAACCTCGCAGTTTCTCTCTTCCTCTAGCTAGAAACTTGCTCGTTGAGATTAGACAGTGAGATCCACAGATGACCCTGAGGAACATGCTGGCTCAGTGTTTTTCTCCATATGGGGTCTCTCACGCCTGTGTACAGTGTGACAAGAATCGTCACTGGGTTAGCCCTGGCCGGTGTGCTCAATGGTTAGAGCGTCAGCCTGAGCACTGAAGGGTCCGATTCCTTGTCAAGGGCACATGCTTGGGTTGCAGGTTTGAGCCCCAGGGTTGGTAGGGGCACGTGGAGGAGTAAATTCAGAAGTTACGTGGAGTGTGCTGTACATCCATTCTTTCTTATTTTAAGTTGCGTAAAAAGCATGTGGGTTTCTCCCCACCCGATGGAGTGAGGTATGCTCTTTCCAGAGCAGCCCAGATGGCTGGACGCGGTTCTTCTAACGCCTCCATTTCTGAGGTGCTGGGCATGTGCAGCCGAGGACCGTTTTCACAAACCACCAGGAAGGTTACTGAGCAGCCGAGTCTCTCCCACGTGGAAGTTCTCTTCGCGGCTCAGCGCTTCACATTGCCTGGCCCGGAGGGCAGATGACGCTGAGGTTTTGGTGACCCCTCGAGGCCCGCTTGCACACTTGAGGCTGGTTATGGGGAGGGTCCCCCTAAGGGTTGGGACTGAAGTCTGGGCACATGTTTCTTGTTACACAGTATCTGTTTTCAGTTGCTCGATGCAGATCTAAGCGCTCAGGTATTTTGCTGGAGGGAGTGGGAACGTCCTGTCGGCAGGGGTGGCTGGGTGGGGACCCCTGATTTCCTGTCGGACAGCGATGGGCGGGCAGATGCTCCAGACCTGCTTTCAGTCTATCAGATGGCAACCACAGGCCTCTTCCTCCTCACCTCAGCAATCTGTGTAAAACGGATGCGAGCTCACACTCTCATTAAATCTAAGCCCCTCCGAGATCACGGTGAGCCCCATGCCCACAGCAAGGAGAGAGTGGAGGGCTCAGTGGTGGTCGCTGGATGGACCCAGGCCCTGGCTCAGGCACCCCGAGACCCATGTCACAGGAAGTGCTGCGTGGACCCAACCAATGGCCCGGGGCAGCTCTGGAGAACCTGCAGGACCAGTAGGGATGGTCGTCAAGGGGACGTGGTGAGTGCACTTCTTGGAGGTTGACAGTAACAGAGCGTTCCCCCTGCCAGAGCTGGGGGTGGGGGGAGGACGTTCCTTTCTCTGCCCCCCTGCAAGCCTCCCCGCACGTGGTGCCAGGAGGCAACTGCCAGGCGCACCCTCACCTTCCAAGGGAACTCCTAGGATCCCTGAGGACACGTGGGGTCCTGTCTACTCAGAGCAGCCTCTCCTGGGCTCCCTGCTATGAGAGTCTGCGTGCCTTCTAAGAAAAAGTGTTTCAGTTCCTCCAGAGAGGCCGTTCTGCCCTGCTCCCATCACCTCTGACCTCTCATCATTTCCCAGTGGCCATCATCTCTGCTGGACAGCCTTTACTTCCTCGGGGAACAGAGACTGTGTTGGTATGCCTTTGCTTCAATAATTTTGCAGATCACTGTAAAATTGCCTTTAGTACTGAGCCGTTCCCGAGGTTGTTTCCAACGTCCCACAGCTTCCACTCCGGGGTATCTCAGCCCGGCTAGCAGCGTGACCAGCGGCAGCTCCACGCCCTGCAGCCACTTCGGGTGCCCAGCACCTTACCCTCGGGTGAAATGAGAAGGCAGTTTCTCAGCACAGCCTGCAGTTACCTAATTTTCCCTCCTGGGGCTGGTCTCCTCTCCCGACATCTGATGGCTAGTCTCCTTCCAGGCTTCTGTTTCCCTGGAACAGGGGAGCAAGCCCTCATGACCTTCACAAGGTCACCTTGAGCCACTTAGGCCAGGACCTCAGGGAGAAGGGCAGAGCGTCGTGTGGGCTGAGAGGCCAGCACTGGGTCTCCTTCTGCTGTTTATTGTAGTTTTTACTGGATTTGTTGGGGTGACATCGGTTAATAGAATTATACAGGTTTCAAGTGTACAGTTACACAAACACCGTCTGCAAAGAGACTTGGCTTTGCACATGTTTTTCACAGTCGGAGCGATGCTCTTCGACGGGCGTTTGTTCTGAGCGCGATGGGTGCCGTGTGGCTGTCCATGGAGGAGACAGAAGTCTCGAGTCCACGTTTGGTGGCAGCCACGCTCCATTTCTGAGAGTCTCTCTGCCTGGCCCCCCCACACCCACCCAGCCTCCCGCTGGGTCCTCCACTTCCCAGCCAGCACCCAGTCAGCCTGTACTGACTGTAAACAAAAGAAGGAATATTGAGAGAGAGGGAGAAAAGCCAATGCATGTTTGTTTTTTTCCGCTGAAATCATATTGGGTTGAGAAAGGGCAATTATGGGAAACAGCGGGGAAGCGAGCTTTTCTTGTAACCGTTCCTATGACTCGCTGACCGGCTCCCACCCCACACACAGGCACCGGCGGCCCCACGGGCACCAAAGCTGCTAAAGTCCCGGGTGGTCTGGGCCCAGCCGGGCCCCCAGCGTTCAGAAAGCAGCTGCCTGTGTGGCTGGTCCCGGGACAATCTGGGGTTTGTGTAGTGCGGTTTCATTCACAAAAGAAAATGCCTTTAATCAGGCAGCGGGAATGCTGTCCTGTGTGAGCAAGGAGCCGCTCCGATGATGAGCTGGCCACGTCAGATGGGGGCTGGGGTCCCTCCCCAGGGCCCCGACTGTGCAAGCAGCCTCTCTGCTGGGCCGGGATGGCCCGGTGGCCACCGGAGTCCCTGCTATGGGGGGACGCCAGTCACCTGGGGTGAGCACAGGCTCCTGTAGGAACCCACACCTATGTGGGGTCCTGCCACCTGTGCACACACAGGCCCCGACGGGCAGGGCGGCCAGTCCTCCTCACATGGGGCTCCAGGTGGTGCCTGGATGCCAGCGGGCGCTTGGTCCCCATCTGCCCCCGGCAGCACGCTGTGGCCGATAACCTGCCTGGAGCCTGAGCCCATGTGAACTCCATTCATGACCCACGGAAGGAGCCAGAGACCTGTCCTCCCAGGTGAAGGTGAGAGGTCTATCTGAACTCTAGGGAGAGCGCCATCTGCAGGAGCAGGGGTCCCATCATGTCAGTTCCCAACACACCTGGGTGGGGAGTCCACCAGTCTGGTCTCGGCGTCCCCGCTGATGGCTCAAAGGGGACACTTCGCTTGCTTTTGCCGCTGTCAGATGGGTGCTGGCCTCCCGCCCCGGGAGGGAAGGCTGCCGACAACTCTGGAAGGTGACTCTTGTATGTAACTCTTAGGAAGGAGAGTCCTTCTATAGAGCCTTTTGACGGGCAGAACAGAGGAAGCGACCTACCTCTGCCCAAACAGTCATGACAGTGATGACGATACTGTACCAGAAAGTGGCCTCGGAGCTTGGAGCCCAGGTTATCCAAACGCAACGCTGGCACCTGCAGGGGGAGGCAGGCTGGTCCCTCAGCAGTGTCCCTGGAGAGATGCTTGCCCTTCCTGATGCCATGTCAGCAGCTGGCCCCCCAGCGCTCACAACGGGGGTGGGGTGGGGAGGTGTATCTCTGTTATTCAGCCTCTCAGAGCAGGAGACTCTTCAGGAGAAGGTATCAGAACTCTGTCCTGGTTTGTAAGAAAAGAATTTGTAACAGAAAAACCACTTTTGAGATGCATTCTTTGCTCAGTTCACGGTGGCGACTGTTTATTCTCAGGCCGGAGACAGGTGTGACCGGAACACTCCTGCTGTCGACGTGAGGGCCCCATCAGGGCACACGTCCCTCCAGGGGAGCTCCCCACTCTCCTTTCGGTTGGCTCAGTAGTGGGGACACGTTGGGGCAAGACAGGTGTCCAGCAGGAGGCTCGGTCGTCCTTCCAATTGCGACCTCCTGTGGCCCCAACACACCCACCCCATCCATCTGTGGAGAGCGTCCATCTTGAGGGTGCACCCTTGGGGTCTCTGCTTTGTGGCTTATCGTCTACATCAGGGGTGGGCAAACTTTTTGACTTGAGGACCACAATGGGTTCTTAAACTGGACCGGAGGGCCGGAACAAAAGCATGGATGGAGTGTTTGTGTGAACTAATGTAAATTCAAAGTAAAGGAGCGGAGGGGAGAGCAAGAGAACCCTCGGCTCTTTCGGCTCCGCGGGCCGGATAGAACAGCCGAACGGGCCGGATCCGGCCTGCGGGCCGTAGTTTGCCCACGGCTGGTCTACATCATAACGGGACCATTCTGCTTCTAGCTTGTTCACTGGCTGTGGCTCCCACCCTCCTGGAGGCGGGAAGTTCCAGACAAAGGTACCTCAGGGCCAAACTCCCCCCAAAACTCAGTGTGTATTCCTGCCTCCCCGCTTCCAGCTTCTGGGGTGCCAGGAATTCTCGGGCCTCCTGCTAGATGGCCCAGCCAGCTCTCCACCTCCGTCTTCACGTGGTGGTGGTGTGTCCCATTCCCCATTTCCACGGACACCAGGTGTACTGGGCCAGGGCCACGCATGCCAGTGTAGCCTCACCTGCACTTGACCACCTTGGCAAAGACGCTATTTCTAAACAAGGCCACATTCCCGATTTCTGGGGGGAGGACTGCGGCCTAACTTCTTGGGAGACACCTGTAACCCACACAGACAGTCTTCCTCCCGGGGACAGTCCTGGGAGCCCCCTGTCGTCCCAGAGCTCCCTCTGTCCCGCTCTCTCTGTCCCGAAACCCAACGTTCAACAGGAAAGTACCACAGGAGGAAGTATATTTCTCTATCGTTTGACCCAAAAAAAACTGAAGAATTATGCAAAGTAGCTAAAATGTTAATTCAGCAGCATTCTGTGCAGGATGTCATGAGCCCAAACTTTTATGCAAAACCTAACATGTGTGACCTTTGACCCCGTAAAACTTCCAGGGCTCAAAACATAGTCATCAATTCAAGCAAAGGCGGAGGTAACTGTCGCAGCATTTAAGCATTAGGAAAGAGGAATTATTCCCAAACTCGGCAAGTGGACAGGGCCGCTCTACTGTGGGGTCCCCGAAGGTTGGACCAAATTACTCCCAATGGGACACTGAGTAAAAAAATAGGAGCCTATATATATATACAGAAATTTCAATTATACAAATTTATGCATAAAAGCCTGTGAGTAAGCGTCAGCAATAGTTCTCTCTGGGTGGCGGAAATGTAAGTTATTTAAATTTCTTCCGTATACTCTCCTGCATTTTCTTAACCTCTACAGTAAATAGAAACTGTATTTATATAGAACCAATGGCGGGAAGCATTATTTCAGAATAAATACAGGTTATTTCTGACAGCCACAAAAATCGGGCCCACTCAGCACACACAGTGAGTGAGGCTCTGAGGCTCGGCAGGGACAGGGGGCGACTCCGGGCAGGGGAGCCGGGGCAGAGTGCAGGGCAGTTAGAGGAAACAGGACTCGGCCGCCTAGAACCACGGATGTTTCCGTTTTAAATGTCCCACGAGCAGAGCGAGGCTGCGGGGATGTGACAGAACGCCTTCTGCAGGGACAGCAGCCACAGTGGCCGAGCTGAGAAGGCGGGCCGGGGTGTGCAGACATGTGTCCCCACCGCCCCACCCGTGAGGAAAGGGTGACATTTCTCCAATGCCGAGTTGACCTGTGGACACTGGTCAAAGCTTCAACTCAACGTCTGATCTTCGCAGTGGCCAGAATACTCAGGGCACTGCTTTTCTTGGACTAGCCCTCTTTTTGGTTTATTTTTACTTCAAAATTGAACATTATTAAAAACAGTTTAATTGCTGGACTTCATGTCTCATCCAAGCGAGTTTACCAAGTCTCAGACTAACCTCTTCCAGCCCCCAACGCTGCGGCACACAAGCCCATTTGGCGCCTCAGGAGAGACGTGGATTTTTTCCTAGACTAGGTTTTTATGGTTTCATTTTGTAATGTTTAACTACACGTTTGATGAAGAAACCACAAAACCTCATGAACCTATATGCAATAATGTCAGATGAAATTTGCTGATTTTGTCCAAGGCTTCAATATTGCCATATGATTTCAGTCAAAACCATGCAAATTGAGACAAATGCTGAAGTGGAGAACAAATGAAGGGTTTGGAGACCACACCATGTGAAGTGTGGGGTCACCCAGCGGTACCACCGGGACCACGAGGACACTGCTGTGCGGCAGCGCCTTCTGGAAAGGGGGCCGCTGCGGGGTTGCTGCTGTGCATGGAGACTACAGAAAACGATGGTTTCCTAAATGTCCCGAGAAGCTGAGAAGCCAGCAAGCAGCATCTCCAGCCCCCAGGGAGTGGCTGGCGTGGCCTCTGCACAGCCGTCCCCTGGACCCCTGACCAGAGGACACTCAGCCAGCCCGCTCTCTCAGAAGGGGATGGGTGCTGGCTGACCCGCTGCCACGGAGCCAGCAAGACAAAACACCCAGCCCTGTTTCCAGCACCCTCGGAGGGCCCCGTCCAATGCAGCAGCTTCATTAAAAGGTCGCCTTTCCTTAGGAAAATCTGTGCCCATCTCTGCGAGGAAATGGACTTGAGTGAGAATCTCCAAACGTCAGCCAGTGGGCATCTGTGCACATGGCCTCAGACCCCAGCTCAAGGCTGCTAAGAACAGGGCCGACGACCGTGAGCCCCGCCAACCCCGAGAAAGCTCGGCTCTGCCTTTACTGCTACTGCCAGCGAGGAGGGTGGGTTTAGACCAGTGGTCGGCAAACTCATTAGTCAACAGAGCCAAAGAGCAACAGGACAACGATTGAAATTTCTTTTGAGAGCCAAATTTTTTAAACTTAAACTTCTTCTAACGCCACTTCTTCAACATAGACTCGCCCAGGCTGTGGTATTTTGTGGAAGAGCCACACTCAAGGGGCCAAAGAGCCGCATGTGGCTCGCGAGCCGCGGTTTGCCGACCACTGGTTTAGACACATGGTAGCGACTTAACAGGTTAGTAGATGTTCACCTACTGCCGTGATGAGGACAACATTCTTCTGATGCAGGGAGGGGCGTGGCCCAGGGAGCTTCTCTGCTGACCCTGGCTCTGATTTTGTTTGTTGGTTTTTTAATATCAGCCCAGTTAAACCACCAGGAGCCCTTCCTGGGAGGCATCTTTTTCTCAGCATCCACACCTGGAACGGGGCCGAGAAGGCAGCCTCAGCCTCCCCATCACCACCTGCTAACACTCCTCTCTTAAGAGTATCAGTGGTCGGCCTCCAATTAAGAAATACTCTCACCGTATTTCTCAGCTGTCATCTCGAGCATCTGTGAGGCATCCGACACAGGCCAGTCTTTCTGGAATAGTGGCTATTGTTTACTGAGACTATGCAACAACCAGACCTTGTGAGCACCTGCTACCCGTCCAACAACATGGCGAGATGACGGGTCCGTGTTCACAGATGGGAAAACCATCACGGGTGGCAGGCCATGCACAGGCACGCACAGCCACTGCTCAGCCCCAGACGGTCCCCAATCCTGCATCCGTCCCCTGGGTCACATGTCTGCTCCTTAAATGTCTCTGCTTCCGTTTTCCAGGAAAACGTGGTCCCAATAGTTGGCCACTCACCTGCCTGGCCCCTCACTGAGCCTTCGGTTTTAGTTGAGGCAATGCACCGGAACACCACAGCCTGGGGGCTCTAAAGGCAGACCTTTATCTCCCAGCCTGGAGGCTGCTAGTCCACGGTCAAGGGGCCAACAGGCTCAGGTGTGATGAGACCCCACTTCCTGCTTTTAGTGGCCGTCTCTTCACTGTGTTCTCACCTGGCAGAAGGGGCAGGGAGCTCTCTGGGCTCCAACCTCGTGCCCTGATTACCTCCCAATACCTCACCTCCTCATACCATCACTTTGGAGGGTAGGATTTAACAGAGAAATTTGGGGGACACAAGCATTCTATAAATAACATCTTTTTTTCCCTTATCCTGACACCTGCATGTCCCCGCCAGAAATGCAGCCACGCTGTCAGCGATGACAGTGACTCATTTGCCTGCTCATCACACGCATGTCTCCGTCATTCTAACCTTTCTTCCTAAACTTCACATTATCAACATTATCAACATTATCACAAAATTTCACCTGTGCTCTGTGGAGCCTTCACTTACTTTCTCATTCTGAACGGACTGCATTTTGTTTTCTTTAAACAGCCATTATATGTATTTATGGCACAAATAAAAAGCCTAGACTTTCAAAAAAAATGATGTCAGGCACATGTCCACTGTCCTAATGAATGTCCAAAAGAAAGAACAAAGAACAAGACACGGTAATGTCACATCAGGACTGCAAAAGCGCTGGTCCAAAAATAGGTACCCGTCCTGCCTCCTCTGACTTGTCTTTGTTATAAACACCGTTTTCAGAGCCTCGTGTCTGCCCTGCACGGACCACCTGGCTTCTTCCCGAAACGGAAACATCAAGTCGTACATGTAACTTCAGAGCAGCCTGCGACAGTAAACAGAAAGGCCCCAAGAGGGGAGCACGGAGGGGGCTCTAGGTGACTGAGAGCGTAATGAATGCAAACGGCGGGGGGAGGAAGTGTTCTCGCTCAATGTGTTACCGGGAGTGTGTTAACATTCTAGACATCAAAACATGAAAAATTAAAAAGGCATACGGAATTGTAGTCTCACTTTCATGAGTCAGTTCTTTACTAACCACAACCATAACAACTTACAGCGATGAGCACTTGTTAACTGTGCCAGGCACGCTTCTGGGTTTAAACGATTTAATCTTTATTAAAGTTTTAATATTGAATTTTCAATTCCACTTATTGTCAACTGAATCTTCACAGCCTCTGAGGCGGGCTCTGTGATAACAAATGAACTCGGTTTTCACTGGAGGTAGAGATCTGCTTGTGAGTGCTCTTTGGCCAAATCACTACAGTATTCCTAACCTTCCACGCCCAGCACAAAAGGAACAGGTCCCACTTCCCACATTTTCCTCATGACCCCCCAAGATCCCCCAGCATTTTGTTACCGAGTCACAGGGTTGACAAACAAAAAGAAACTTCCCAGAAAAGTGCACAGCATGCAATGCTCTTCGTTAAATTACTTCCTTGATTCTGCTAAAATCATCATGCCATCATAATCGTTTTAAAGAGTACAGAAATGTGCCCTCCCCCGAACTTATGATGGACAGGGAAGCCATGAAGACAGTGAATTTAAGTTTCCTTGAGAAAGGAACTCTGGCCGGGCAAGAGGAGGGGCCTGTGGAACCACCTCGCTTCCTGCCATGACTTAAGGGCCCGCTTGGAAGAAACCAATGCTCGTTCATACAGACAAGGGCGGTGTCGGAACGCCTCCTGCACCTTCTTTTCTTCCCGGTAACTCGTCTTCCGGGGCCACCATGGGGTCCCGTCCAGGGAGAAGGAGAAACACCCCAGCCACCTGCAGGCAAGACCTCACGTCTGCCCCAGAGGCCCAGCGTCGTCCCCAAACTCGCGGCCTTGGAGGGGGTGAGAGGTCGGCATGGCGGCCTCCTCCTGCGTTCCAGGCGTGGAAGGCGCCCTTCTCCCCGACCCGGCTGGAGAGTCCCGGGGACCCCGGGACCCCGTGCTTTCCATGACAAAGCTCGCCTCCACCTCACCTGCTCGGGCCCTGCAGGAGCCTGGAAGGTTCTGGGAGCCACAGTGGCTGAGAACCCCTGACTGCTCTGGCGGAAACGTGAACCCCCTTGTGGCGGCATGAACAGCGCACCCATCCATACACTGTCTCCCCGCCCAGGTCCGCGCGGCTGGATTCTCCTCCGTGACAGACACAGAACCCCCTCTGCGGCGTATCAAGTCGCACGTGCAAAGGCAACGGAAGCAAACATGAAAGTCACAGCCTTCACCTCACAAAGCCCTTCGTGAGCTCACCCCTCACATCGCCACAGGGAGAAGCAGCTTCTACCGTGAAGGCGGTTCGGGATGCTCCCTCGGTCCCGCCCGCCGCCCGCCGCCACCGGGGAGCGCGGGCCGCGTCCCAAAGGCCCGCGAACCGCTCCGAGGGACTCACCTCCGCGGCGTGTGCGCTCAGCTCAGGGTCTGGCTGGGAGGTCACGGAGGCAGGGTAGGTCCGGAGGAGACGGACCCTCCCTCAGCGAAGGGCCCAGCACCCCGCGCGTCCCAGCAGCTCCGCCAAAGGCCATGGGGTGACCCGGACACGCGGGGCAGGCGGTGGGCGAGCGCCCCCGAGGCCCGGTCCTGGCCGGTCGCTCCAGGCGCCGGCCTGCATGGAAAGCGGACCAGCACCGACGACTTCCACGCAGGACCGTGGGCCGCCCCTCGGCAGGCGAGGCTGCTTCAACCCCACCGCGCTCTCAGGACGAACGAAGGACCACGCGGGTCAGGTAACGCGCCCCGCCCCCCCCTCACGGGAGAACATTCTGGGAGCTGGCGGAATTTCCCAGCCACTCACTCCGCCCCCACTAGCGTCCCGCGAGAACCTGAGGTACCGCGAGAGCTTCGGGCACCAGGAGAACTGGAAGGCACGCGAGAACTGGAAGGCGCGCGAGAAGTGAAAGGCGCCACGTGCCCAGGAGCTGCCAGAACAGTGCCGGTCGGTCTGTCGGTGCGGACCGTCTTCCCAGAGTCATCACCGAAAACCGGGGAGCCAGGCCTGAGGCCTGCGTGCCTCAGTGGTTGCGCTTTGACCTTTGAACCAGGAGGTTGCGGTTCAGGGCATGCAGGAGGCAGCCAATCAGCTCTCTCTCTCATTGTTGGTGTTCTGTCTCCCTCTCCCTCCCTCTGAAATCAATAAAAGTATGTTTTTTAAAAAAAGAATTATTACTGGCTGTACTTTAGCCTCCAGAATCCACAAAAAACAAGGAAATTTGTTCTTCTTCCTGCCCACGTCCCCCTCTCAGCCACTCGGGCCTCGGGTCCCATTTCTGCACATGGTGGATGGCCTGCCCCCTGACCTCCTGTCCCCTGACCTCCTGACTTCCTGCCCCCTGACCTCCTGTCCCCTGACCTCCTGACCTCCTGTCTCCTGACCTCCTGTGCCCTGACCTCCTGACCTCCTGTCCCCTGACCTCCTGTCCCCTGACCTCCTGTCCCTGACCTCCTGCCCCCTGACCTCCTGTCCCTGACCTCCTGTCCCCTGACCTCCTGTCCCTGACCTCCTGTCCCCTGGCCTCCTGACCTCCTGTCCCCTGACCTCCTGTCCCTGACCTCCTGCCCCCTGACCTCCTGTCCCCTGACCTCCTGTCTCCTGACCTCCTGTCCCCTGACCTCCTGACCTTCTGTCTCCTGACTTCCTGTTCCCTGGCCCATTCCTGTCCCCTGACCTCCTGTCCCCTGACCTGTCCCCTGACCTCCTGACCTCCTGTCCTTGACCTCCTGTCTCCTGACCTCCTGTCCCTGACCTCCTGTCCCCTGACCTCCTGACCCCTGACCCACAGCAGCCCTTGGTGCAGCACATGACACGTCAGTGCCCCCAGTGCCCCCAACATGTCAGGTCTCTGTCTATGCATTTTGCATCTTCGTCTTCACACGTCTTCAGAACCAAGCAGAGCGGGACCAAGTTAGATGGGGCAAGCTCTTCCAGTCACCGTTTTATGAATTATTTGTTTTACCTCCTCGGAGGTTAGAATTAGTTACCACGAAAAACTGCAAATGAACGGAATTTTCATTTCATACTTCATATGAATTTTAAAAATACTTCCTGAAATTTTCCAAAATAGCAATGAAAAAGAACAAGCCAAGTATCCTGCTTGCTCAGGGTGGGTCCCAGCGGCCTCTACCCCAGCGCCTGACTGCGCCCCTGTGGCCACAGCGGCCTCTGAGGGCCACTGTCCCGGCCGGTGCCGGCAGCCAGGTGAGGGCGCAGGGACAGCCGCGGTCCGGCCGGCCCAGCATGTGGTTCTCATTTGCCAAGGCTGAGAGGCCACACTGTTCTCGCTGCGGCCCCCGGGAAGGCCCCGCCCTGGAAAACCAAGGGACTCAGTGCGAGGCCGTGTCCTCAGGAGCTCTGGGCTCCCCAGCGAACAACATGCTGCATTCATTCAGCACAGCTTGGCCGCCCGCGGCCACCGCTCTGCTCAGAACCACTCGCGCCACCTCGGTCCCACGAGGCCTCTCGGGTCAGGGCACCCAGGGCCTCTCGGGTCAGGGCACCAGTGCCAGTGAAAGGTGCATCCAAATTCTGGGGGAATCTTGCCGTGTAAATAAAGTCAAGTAGCCCCAGTCGCTGCCTAAACCGGTGCCTACCCGTGCATCCACACCGATGGCCGCAGAGAACGGCACCTACAGAGGCCGTCAGAACCCCTGTCCCATATTAAACATGGGAGGTGTTGCCCTGACCTTGGGCATCGTTCTGTGCACCCAAAGGCTCCATCTCCAGTAGGGTGTGTGCAGAAGGCAGCTGATCCATGTTCCACTTACATGGATATTTCTCGATCTCTCCCTCTCCCTCTCGCTCTAAAACTCAATAAAAATATCCCATATAATAAAAGGCTAATATGCAAATCAACCAAATGGTGGAACGACCAGTTGCTATGATGTGCACGGACCACCAGGGGGCAGATGCTCAATGCAGGAGCTGCCCCTGTGGTCAGTGTGCTCCCGCAGGGGGAGCGCCGCTCAGCCAGAAGCCGGGCTCATGGCTGGCGAGCGCAGTGATGGTGGCGGGGCCTCTCCCACCTCTGCGGCAGCGCTAAGGATATCTGACTAAGCCGTCAGTCGGACATCCCCTGAGCCCTCCCAGACTGCGAGAGGGCGTAGGCCTGCACTGGCCCTCGACTGAGACTTTTCTGTCCTTTGCCATTTTTCTGAGATACAGCATTTGGGAATCCTCTGTCTGTTATCATTTTGATTTTTAATTGAATTTATTGGGCGGGGGGCGACATGGCTAGTAACAATTATACAGGTTTCAAGTGTACCGTTCTGTGATGTATCATCTGTATATTGTGTTGCATGTTCACCACCCAAAGTCAAGTCTCTTTCCATCTCTGAGTAGAACAGAAACAGAGACTTCTATGAGATTTGCTTCTGTTTCTTAGTATCAGTTAGTCTGCCCAGTGGATGTCCGGATGCCCGGGGTAAGCGGGATTCACCCCCTCTGGTTCCTCGGGTCAGTGGGGGAGGGGGGGAGTGAGGAGGCTCAGACCAGGAGGGGAACCTGCCTGGTTACCTGTGGGTGAGCGTGGGGATGCGCTAAGGATTAACCTCTCCTCCCTGTGGGCCCCACAGCCAGTGCCCAGTCCATGGAGTCAACTCCTGTGTCTGACCCTCGTTCCCTGCCCACCTGGTCGGGCTCCGATCCCTGGCACAGAAGGGCCACCTGGTTGGGGCGTCAGATGTCACTTTATCCCTCACAGGCTGAGAAGTGTGGCGACTCCTCGCAAACAGAAGGCCGACCGTGGATGTGGCTGTGATTCTGGAATGCGGGTCCCGAGCTGCCAGCCCTGGAGGGCCAGGGAACCATCTCCTGGTCGAAGGGGACTGTCCCAGGAGCCTCCCGCGTGAGGCAGCCTCCCAGGCCCCGGCAACCACTGCTCTCTGAATACGGCCTGGGGGTAACGACGGAGCTTAAATGAAAACACGTAGAGAAGAAAAGTATTTTAAGAAATTACTTTTTGCCGGCCTTTGAAATGAAAACATCTTGAGAATGATAAAGAAATTTACCAAAAAATATGTAATCATTTATGAAATGTCATATTAACAAATGGAGTCCCTACAGTAGCTTTTAAAATCCCTGTCATGAAGCTCATTTTAATTCTACGTTAAACCCTATTTCTTTACCCTTTTCATAGATATAGTGGTGGGGGGGTGGGCAGGAGAGACGTGGGAGGGAAGAAAGCCCGCCGCTCTGAGACAAGAACTCCGTGGCCTGTGGCCCCCGAGCCAGGCGGGCACATTCCAGGGGGCACCTGGGCTCCGAGAAACACGATCTGGAGAGAAGGCAGATCCCTGTCAGCCCAGGTGGCCGCGAGTTAGCCCTGGGCTCACGGGGACACCTGCCTCGGGCCCGTCCAGGACAATGGGGCCATTGAGAGGTCTTGTCCCGGACGGGTCAGTTCCTACAAGATGTGCGGGTTCAGTGTGTCCCCGTAGGGCACACGCCCACCCTGACTCCCATGCCATACATCAGCCACCTGGACACAGACTCACCCCAGAAAGAGGGCAGCTTGGGGATCTGTGTCTCTTCCTGACGTGCAGACACGCGGGGTGAATTCAAACGTGGTGAAATCTGCTCGGGGCGTAGCTAACACTATACGGTTAGCACTCAGCCCATCAATGGCTCCCACTTTTTGTTACTTTCAACCCGTTTTACAAGCCTTCTCTCCTGCGAGAGCACAGAAGTCTTGAGAAATGAAGAAAAGCAAAATAGGGAAGAAAATGCCTGCATAAAAACCTCTTGGGAGACACGTAGGCTGAAGACTGATGCACGACGTAACCAGCACGAATAAAGGGTCTATCGATTCACCCCTTTTTCGGTAACCTTTTAACAATGAGAAAGGAAGTAGCATTACGTCACGATGCGGCCGGCGAGGGGCGCACAGGAAGTGTGCTCTCATCCTCCGGGAGGACAGCCTGCCCTGCCCCGCCCTGACCCCGCAGCAGGCTGCATCTTTAAACCGTGCAAATAGGTCCTACGACAGTTATCATCTCCTGGTGAAAATGGTGGACTTTTCCCTCTATTTCCCTGGCTTTCTGGAAAAGTTAGAAAAGACCGTGTCTATAACCAGGGGACAAAAGCAGTGAATGTGACTTTACATTCTGTCAACAGAGGCGGCCCCGCAGGCAAGGAGCCCCCACCGACGCCCGCCGCGGTGCGCGCGTTTGCAGAAACGGATGCTACACGACAGCATCGCGTGTCCGGACACGGAACACCGGGCACACTTCTGAGTTCATCGTTGGTGAACAGAGAAATGAAGAGAGAACTAGACACTGTCCCTGAGGGCTCCAGATGTGCGGGAGGCCAGGACACCGTGGCCTTCGGGAGATGGGAAATGAAGGAGCTAAGTGTCCGTCTCACGGGTGGGGACAGACCCCGCCTGTGGATGATGGTCTGGTTGGCTTCTCACAGGCACCCCGAGAGGACAGGAGGGGGTGAGGATGTCACCTCGTCCCTCTGCTGGGGATGCACTCACGGAGCCGCTGCGACCCCCAGGCCTTGGCTCCCGGCAGGTTCCCCCCTCCCTCTGGCCCCCCGACTTCATCACATCAGTCCCCCGACTTCATCACATCTGTCCCCCGACCTCATCACATCAGTCCCCCGACTTCATCACGTCTGTCCCTTTGTCTCAGCCACCGGGAAACCCATGCATTCATCCGGCTTTCTCCCTGGCGCAGGCCCACCTGCATGGGCTCCGGTCACCAACGTCACCTTAACCAGGGGTCCTCAAACTACAGCCCGCGGGCCACATGCGGCCCGCCGAGGACATTGATCCGGCCCGCCGGGTGCCGCTGCCTGTCCTGCTTAGCAGCCGACGCGTCCCGGGCCCGCAGTGCGCATAGGAATTTGTTCATAGTTTTGTTTTTTTAAACTATAGTCCGGCCCTCCAGCGGTCTGAGGGACAGTGAACTGGCCCCCCGTTTAAAAAGTTTGAGGATCCCTGCTTTTTTTTATCTCTTTATGATGCACGTTCTCCTTCGCTGACTACCCTCCCATATTAGACGGATTTGTAAGCTCTGAAGCTGTGGTGCGTGGGGCTGCCGCTGACTGAGGGGGGAAACTGCCTTGGGAAACAGAAGGGAAAGCAGCTCATAAATATTTATTAAATCTGAACTCGCCAACTCGCTTGTCGGGAAATGACGGAGAGCCGGCCAGGCGCGTTTGGTTCCTCGCCTCCCAGCGCCCATCACCGCTCCCGCCGCGGACCCTGTCAGGTTTCTCCCGGGGACGCAGAAGGCGGTGCGAAGGTGGCCCGTGTGTCCGCCCAGGAAACCCTCATGGCCCGCGTGGCCTGAGTTCAGAATCGCTGACCACGAATCACGCTCCGAGCTCCCCGCGCCGGGGTGGACTGAGCAAACATCGCAGCCATTTTTCTCCCCAAATGCCTTCGCTGTGATTTAAGTGTTTTGGATTTAGTAAGTCCTTGAACACATTTGGTTAATCAGAATCCCTCGGCCCCTTAATCTTTAAATGCAGCGGGTTTTAAAGGAAACCGGGGCTCATGTGTTTCTAATTCCTCTGTTCTTACTGAAACGCATCTGAGCGTCGCTTTGTAATTCTTATCTGATGTCCAAACGCTTTTTGAACTGTTAACTGTTTTCTCAAAGTCAGGGCCTTATGTTTGGAAAGACAATTAGCTCAAAACCCTCCATATTTCAAGTCTGAACGCACGAGGTTTGAAATGACCGTTATACACGACCAAATGTTACTGTCCGCAAACGGCTGGGGATTCAGTCCTTGGACGCGTGTGTCCCAGGGGCCGGTCTGTAAGAAGCAGGAGGCTGGAAGAAGGGGGAGGTGTCCCAACTTTTGTGTTAAGACTGGGATGGAACCCAGGAACCCGGAGGTCACGGTTCCATTCGCAGTCAGGGCACAGGCCTGGGCTGCAGACTGCATCCCCAGGAGGGGGCGTGCAGGAGGCGGCCAGTAGATGATGTTTCTCTCTCACTGATGTTTCTAAACCTCTCCCTCCCTCCCTCTTTCTCTCTCTCTCTCTAAAAATCAATAAAAAACATTTTTTAAAGCCTGGGACAGAGTTCGCAGGAACCAGGCCAGACACGCTCCGGCCCCTCCCGGCCGCAGCCCCCCAGGTGGGCCATTGTCCGATGCCCTTCGCACCGCGTTTGAAGCAGAAACGCTGTTTTCCGGGAAGCGGGAGCTTGGGCCGGACAAAGGCGCTGACATGCCAGCAGGGCGTGTTCCCTGCCCAGATGCAGGACGTGGAGCCGGCGCGGGAGCGGGAGCTACGTGAAAGCCTTCCTCTTCAGTGGCCCTTACACTTCTAGGGCCGCACCACGCGGGACATGCCGGCCGGTCCTTTCCATCAGCGGCCGTGGGACTGGAGGCGCCGGCAGGAGACGATGCATCGCGAGGTCGACCAGAAGTTTCCGTCCAGACGATCTCGCAGGCCGGCCACCACATTCTCAAAGAAGTAGCCGACTTCAATGCAGTACTAAGGTTTGACGTTTCGGGTACGGTTTCATTTCCAAGTGACGATTAAAATTCTTCCGCAGGCACGAGCGGCAGGAGCCGGGCGCACCTGGCGGGAGAGGCGCGGCGGTCTCGGGCGGCCCGGGGCCGTCCCGGTGAAACAGGAGACTGCGCAGCTGGCCCGAGCAGCCGTGTTTACAAAGCACTTACACGGGTCTATTTCAGTTCCCCGGGGCCTCCAGCATCAATGGGGCTTTGAAAGGGCCTCTCAGACACACCAAGTCAGCGTCTGCAGGGCCCGGGGTCAGAGTGGGATTCTCGCTCTCTGAGGCCCCGCTGAGTGACTGTAAAATCGGCACTTAACCCTCTCACCCGCGGGTGCAACGCCAAGGACGCCTGTGGTCGTCCCTGAAACCGATGTACACGCACAGCAGCCTGGGGTCTTCCCGTGTCCGACCACGGAGTCCACACGTGGTCCCGGGAGCAGTGCGCCTGCTCTCGGCAGGTGAGCCTGCCCCGGAGGGGACCACCCCCAGATGGAGCACAGCGGCGCTGATTGAAGGTGCATCCCGTTGAGAATCAAGTCAGAACCCGGTGGCTCTGGGCCAGAGCTTGTGAATGCGCGGGGACTGCCAGTGCCCTCGAGGTAACCAGCTGGGTTTGTTCAAGCGTCTTCCCTTCCGAGTTTATTTACATGAACTTCCCTTTCATCGTCAACGTGCATTTCATCACAAGACAGGGCGCGGCCGCCACACCCCACGCTCCACAAATGCAGCTCTGCAAAACACGTGTGCCCCAACATCTCGTTCGGGCATGAAAGACCGAAGAACGTGAAACAGAGCGTGTCCGCTTCAAATGGATTAAGTGGCCTATCTGTGTCACGGTAGGAGTACACATATGGAGAAGTCAGAGGAAAGGACTTCTGTTAACTGAGACATCACCAAAGGGACAAGCCTGTGGGAGGGAAACACGTCAATTTAACCACAGAAAGGTCTTCCCTTGATGGGAACTGTGAAACACAGACAATTCTCTGGGGACCTGAGCTGTTGGAAATGGTAGCCAACGTGACTTCACTTAATGACATAACTGATGTTCATTAAAAATATAACCTAGCCCGGCTGGCGTGGCTAAGTGGTTGGGTTGAGCATCAACCCATGAACCAGGAGGTCAGGGTTCGATTCCCAGCCAGGGCACATGCCCGGGTTGTGGGGCTCGATCCCCAGCGTGAGGCATGCAGGAGGCAGCCGATCCATGATTCTCTCTCATAATTAATGTTTCTATCTCTCTCTCCCTCTCCCTTCCTCTCTGAAATCAAGCAAACATATATATGTATGCATATGTGTGTGTGTGTGTGTGTGTGTGTACATATATATAATGTGATCTATGTTTGTTGTCTAGAAGTAGATACTTTACTTGGCACATGGCCTCAAACCTGAAAGAGGAAATGATGCACTCGTGTCCAAGTTACAAGCGAGGGGTTCCTCAGCCCTACGGTCTGTCATGAGTACGAACAGGCCCCACCACACGCAGAAGCAGTGGGGACCAACACACACAAGAGCAGCACCTTCTAGCAGTGGTGGTTTCGGGCCTGGCGCGAAGCGGTGAAATTACTCAAAATTTGCCTGAAAGAATCATCAACATGACTGACCAATGTGGACCATCCCTGGGGTCAGAATAAAGCTGCCACCGGCTGGCTCTGTGACCCCCCGAGAATGACCTGGGGTCGGAGCTGCGCCTCGGAGCACAAGCCAGCATTCACGTCCCGCTGCCCTCTGCAGGGCCTCCTCCCAGCGTTCCCAGCACCTTCATTATCATGATCGTCCTTTCTCTGGAGCCTGTCTTGATCATGGTAATTAAGGACAAGATATGATTTATTTTTCAATATTTCACGTGGTAGACATAGTTTTCAGGCCAATATATTGGGAAGAGTCAAACCTACTGACAACTCAACCTAGAGAGGAAGCGAGAAGGTGGGGGACACGTTCTCGGGGTGAACCCCGTTATCACGTAGCTGCTCCTGTCGTCACGGGATCTCCATCCACCCACCGAACACAGCATCCATGTCTTGCCCAGGCTTTACCGCGGGCTTTGGGGAAGAGGTGTGTTGAAGCCACAGGCGCTGCTCCAGGGACCTGACGAAATATATGTGCATATGCAGGAAGCATGCCCCGCTTCCTCTATGTCTGAGACGGCACCCACACACGTGTCCCCTTTTCTGCCTTCAGCCACACTCTACACATAGCTCGGCAACCAAGACCCTCGGGACACAGGCATGTGCTGAGCTGTAGTCTGAGGAAGGAGTCCGTGAGCAGCACTCTGCACCCACGGCCGCCAGGGCCTCCTGGGGGGTGCACACACTTCCTGCCCATGACTGGCTCTGAACCAGTGACGAGCTCTGACCACACAGGTCACACGCGGAGGCTTGAGATATGCCTGTGCTGTTGGGTGTGTCACCTGTGCTCAGGCACAGCCAGTGCAGAGACCACGTCCAGACGACCCCTTCATCTGAGAGGACAGGGGCAGAAGCAGACCTGTGCCCAGACATGCCCAGACCAGACCGACCAACCGTATCAGCACACAGGCACGAACCAGAACAAGCAAGAGTGCCTGGAAGCCCTAGAGTTCGGGGAGGCTTGTCCACAGCACTAAGTAAAAGATGGCTAATGCCACTCTTTAGAATGAAGAGATACCAAAATAGCTAAATACCTAATCAATCAAAACGTTTTACAAATTTTCATCTATGTAGAGTGTGTGTTGTTAGGGAAAAAATATATAGTTATCACCATCATCACCATCACCAATTATTATCCTCACCATCATCATCACCATCATCACCATCACCATGATCATCACTGTCCCCGTCACCATCAACATCATCATCACCATCATCACCATCACCATGATCATCACTGTCCCCGTCACCATCAACATCATCACCATCACCATCATCACCATCATCACCACCATCATCACCATCACCACCATCATCACCAATTGTTATCCTCACCATGATCATCACCATCATCACCATCATCATCACCATCATCATCACTGTCCCCATCACCATCAACATCATCATCACCATCACCATCATCACCATCATCACCACCATCATCACCATCACCACCATCACCATCATCACCATCACCATCACCACCATCATAATCATCACTGTCCTCGTCACCATTACCATCACCATCATCTCCATCACCACCACCATGATCATCACTGTCCCAATCACCATCACCATTATCACCATCACCACCATCACCACCATCATTACATCATCATCACCATGATCATCACCATCCCCGTCACCATCACCACCATCATTATTATCCTCACCATCATCATCACCATCACCACCATCATCACCATCACCACCATCACCATGATCATCACTGTCCCCGTCACCATCATCATCACCATCACCATCATCACCATCATCACCACCATCATCACCATCATCACCATCATCATCACTGTCCCCATCACCATCAACATCATCATCACCATCACCATCATCACCATCATCATCACCATCATCACCATCACCACCATCACCATCATCACCACCATCATCACCATCACCACCATCACCATCATCACCACCATCATCACCATCACCATCACCACCATCATTATTATCCTCAGCATCATCATCACCATCACCACATCACCGTCACCATGATCATCACTGTCCTCGTCACCATCACCATCCCCTTCATCATCATCATCATCACCATTTCCGTCACCACCACCACTGCCATCGCAGCCGCGTGTAACGCTGCACACATCCTTGCTTTCTCTCTGGAGCAGCTTTGCGCCGCACAATCTGCATGTCACTTGGCAGTCTGTGATTGTGTCAGTCCTTCCTACACACTAATTACAAACATGCTGACTCCTGTCACCTGGACCACTTCACAAAGGCCGGTGTGGGATCCTGGCATGATTTATGAGCTGGTCGGGGCACTTGTAAATAATGTCCGACGTGGGGGTTTCTGACAAGGATGCAGGCTGCCTTTTAAGCAGGAGAAGGAGGGCGAGGGAGGACTCAGGAGGGAGGCCTCTGTCACTGAAGCCAGCTGCGCCGGGTAGCGGAGGGAACGGCGTTCTGCTTTAGATTTGAATCTTAATGCTTGGCAATGAGAACCATCTGCGCAGCCCGGCGCACTGGCTCCCCGCCCGCCCGCCCCTCCCGCCGGCTGACACAGGCTTGCAGCCTCCCGGGCACGAACACGTTATCCCCTCCCATCTGCCCCGAACCCGGTCCCAGCCCCACCGCCCCGAGGCTCCCCTAAGAGCTGCCTTTCCCCTAACACCGCTTCCGGGATCATCCTTACTGCACACGACACGCTGCGATGGGTTCCACGGAGACCCCGCTTCTGGGAGCAGCACGGCGTGAGGGCCGGAGGGAGCCAGGCTTCAGGAGCGTCGCCTGAGGCACAGCGTGGTGGCCACCGCTGACACCCACGTGGCATCACAGGAAGGAAACCCGGACGTTCTCAGCACCAGGAACGCAGCTGCTCTCTGTCCCTGGAGGATGGACGGCGCCTGAACCCGTGGGAGTTGTTCCACAATAGCAGGCAGGCGCTACGCTGCGCGCGGTGCACTTAGCCGGGGCAGTGTCAGTCACGTCTCAGTACCATGGGGACAGGAAGAAGGAAAGATCACAGGAACGGCCCAAGTAGACCATGATGGGGTCTGACCAGGACGGGGCCCCGGGCCGGAGAAGGGAAGGGGCAGGCGTGAGGCCTGGAGTGTGTGACGCAGGGAACAGCACCTGCTTCTGTCAAAACAAGAGCCTCTTCTGTTTCCTCTGTGGTCCCGGGCAGCAGGGGCGTGTCACGGGCGGGGCTGGGACTCACCGAGCGCCGGGCTGTTTCGCACCATAAGGTGTGTCACACACACACGGACCCGAGAGCCTGTGCCCCAGGCGCGTCCCACCGTCCACAGGGAACCGAAGCGGGAAAAGGTTCATCAGCCGCCCTTCGTCACGCCCCACGGGCCCAGCCTCCCCTGTGCCTCCCCAGGGGAAACCCTCAAGTCAAGCATGTGCCACCCTGTGCATTTAGCCGGAAAGAACAGAAGAGAGACAGGCTCGATCGCATATTTTATTTCAATCGAAGAAAAATGATTAAATTCAAAGTTCAGAAATAGAAAAGATTATCCAATAAGTTTGGGAGCGTAACTGTATCCTTAGCAACCGTGACGGGTTAGCGGCTCCAGGTTCAGCTTTCTCTCTGCGCATTAGACAAGGAGAAGCCGCCGTCTTCACAGCTATTCACAGGGGTCGGTGTCCGCCATGTGCTGGGGAGTGAGGCCCACGGAAGTGTTTTTCCGACCACATGTCGGAGCCGAGCCAGCCTCACGGCTGGTCACACGCGGCCCCCCTGACCTGCCAGGGGCTGAAGAGCCGTGGCCGCTCAGGGCGGGGGTCCAGCGGCCCCAGCTGCACAGGGACCGGTTCTGTGGCTCTCTGTGTGAGCATCCGTCCTGACCTGTCCCTCCCAAGCGCCCCAGGGGACTGGCCCGGTGACAAGGTCTTGTGCCCGTTGGGCCTTCAGGAAAGAATGAGGAGGAACCGGGACCCGGGCCCAGCCCCCTGCCTGCCTGGGGCACACCACCCAGCACGCACAGCCGTCCAGGCCGCGCCTCCTTTAAGGAGACTGTCCGTCGGGAGCAGCTCAGGGGACCGTTCACCTGCCAGGGGCCCCGGGAGGGCAAGGCCAGGTGGAAGGGCAGAGGTGGGCAGATGGCAGCTGCGGCCTGATTCCAACTCCTCTCTGACCTTGGACCCTGCCCGCTGCCTGGAGCCAGCACGGAGTTCGGGAGGGGGGGGGGTCCCCCAGCGTTGATTTCACTGCCTGAGGCCAACCTTGAGGTGGCAGAGCAGGCCCACGAAGGTGGTCAGGGACTGTCCCCCAGACCCCATCATCGCGCTGTTGTGATTGCCAACGTGACCGGAGCGAGACCTCGGGGAAGCGGAACCAAGGGACCAGGTCGCAGAGACACGCAGCCCGGCACACGCCAGCTGCACGCAAGGCCGGCAGCCGACAGCGCACCTTACAGACCAAAGCGTGAGCTCCCACAGGGACCCCGAGGCTGCCAATACCGTGGGTCTCAGAGCAGCGGCCGGAGGAAGCTGAGTGCCAGGGAGCACCCATCCGGTGCCAGGGAGGAGCCACGGGCTGCAGCCGCTGTGCCCGAGCTGCCATCCTCCACGCGGACACCATGGGGCCCAGAGAGCACGTGGAAACTCACCCCGAACAGCGCCACTCAGTGCAGATGTCCAAGGTCAAAGGGGACACATACATTGTATGTGATTAATCTGCCGGAGCCAGCCCCTCCCTTTTCACAGATTAGAGCAGTCCGTTTAAACATCTCCTTTCTACAAAGTGAATTTACATTTGAAGTACAAAGTGCAAATACTATGGGTTTTGTTTCCGTTTTTTAATTGCGTTTGGTGAGGGAACTTCCCACGCGTCTCGGGTGCCTCGGCCGCCGTCTCTTATCCTCGGTTCCTGGGCTGGAAGGGAGACGAGAAAGATGGCGTGAGACCTTGGCATCCCTCGTCCGTGACAAAGGCCTGCCTTCCGGGAAGGAAACAATCCTGTCTGCTGACAACCGGGGGAAAGCGATCTTTTAAACAGTGTGGTTTTGGCTGCAATGATCCTATATAATAAGACCCTAATGTGCAAATCGACCGAACGGCTGAACGACCAGTCGCTATGACGCGCACTGACCACCAGGGGGCAGATGCTCAACGCAGGAGCTGCCCCTGGTGATCAGTGCGCTCCCACCGGGAGAGCGCCGCTCAGCCAGAAGCCGGGCTCACAGCTGGCGGGCGCAGCAGTGGTGACGGGAGCCTCTCCCGCCTCCGCGGAAGCACTAAGGAGCAGCAAGCAGGTGGGCAGGAAGGAGCGAGGGGTCCCGGACTGCGAGAGGGATCTCGACTGCGCGAGGAATGTCCGCCTGCCGGCTTAGGGATCGGGCCTAAGCCGGCAGGTGGACATCCCCCGAGGGGTCCCGGACTGTGAGAGGGTGCAGGCCGGGCTAAGGGACCCCCCACCCCCTGGTGCATGAATTTCATGCACTGGGCCTCTAATTAATACATAAAAGACAACGAGGACCTTCTGGACACTTACCTTCTACCACTGTCCTCCCCTCCATGATCAGAAATGTCGGGGGAAACATGCTGGGTGAGAAAATGAGCACCTGCTCCTCATGTTTACGTGGACTCCACATGTCAAACATCCTACAGAAGTTCCCTTGGATCCACATACAAATCACTTCTATCATCTAACGATGCTTCCAATTGGATAAAAGCACCCTTGGTTTCTTAACTTTCTTTTCATTCTTTTTAGTTGCTACCTCTCAGAAGAAATGCAATGAGCAACGTTTGTTTAAATTACTCAAGTTCTGCCCGTCAGCGTGGCTCAGGGGTTGAGCATCGACCTAGGAACCAGGAGATCACGGTTCGATTGCCGGTCAGGGCACGTGCCCGGATTGTGGCTCCATCCCCAGTGTGGGGTGTGCAGGAGGCAGCCGATCCATGATTCTCTCTCATCACTGATGTTTCTCTCCCCCTCCCTCTCCGTTTCTCTCTCTCTAAAAATCAGTAAAAATATTTTTTAAAACTTAAGTGACTCAAGCTCTGCATTCTGACTGCCAACTGAAAGAATCCAGAAAGGAAGGAGGAGCTGGTTACAGCGTTCCTGGGAAGTCTCCCACATGGACCAACTCCCACCACATAGGCCAGCCGTGGGCAAACTACGGCCCACGGGCCGGATCCGGCTGTTCTATCCGGTTCTCTTGCTCTCCCCTCCGCTCCTTTACTTTGAATGTATATTAGTTCACACAAACACTCCATCCATGCTTTTGTTCCGGCCCTCCGGTCCAGTTTAAGAACCCACTGTGGCCCTCGAGTCAAAAAGTTTGCCCACCCCTGACATAGGCGCTCTGCGCTTCTGTCTCAGCGTTTAGAATAGTCTTGGACATGTAGGAGGTTTCTGGTGGGCGTTGCTCGTGATGGAGATGTGAGGAGGATGGGGGGGATGTTCTACAGGGAGAGGAGGATCCCGTTCTCAGCGCAGGGCAAAGGTTAACAGCCGCCTTCGAGGGGCGTCACAGTCCCTGGGCTGGGCCCGGTGCTGCGGGGAGCCGCACTAGCATCAACCCACCCCCAGCCCGAGGGTGCTGCCTTCACGTCTGAATCACCATGGAAACCGGAGCCGGGACCAAGAGCGACAGCTCACGTTCTGATTAAGTACTAGCTCGCTCATCCTTATCGCGCTCCGTGCAATGCCTCTCGCCGCTGGCTCGGACCAGACGCTTGTGCGATCGTGATCTTGGGAGAAGTATCGATGGGCGTGGATCACGGGATCAATGCCGGCCGCAGCTGCCTGGCGCTTTCGGGCAGGACAGCCATGGACTTCGGCAGGAAGCCCTGCAGCCACTCGGGCGGGCAGCGTGGAAGCAGCTGGAGACTTAACCGCTCCGGTTTCTTTTTCTGGGAAAAGGCTGGGAGGCCAGGCTCTGGCTCTGGTTCTGAGCTCTGGTTCAGGTTGAGGGGGGCTTGTGTGGGCCCACCCCATCCTCTCTGATGACACAGCCCCCTGACATAGCCCCCTGCACGGCTGGGCGTGCACCAGCGTCGTGGCTTTCAGACCGGCCCTGCTCCCACGTGCAAGTGATCAGCGGTGGGATTTTTAAAAGTTAAAACCGTAGGGGAAACCACGATGGTAGCATAAGGTGTACACCTGTACGTGCTGCCTCTCACAGCCACACCAAAACTACAACTAAAAGACAAAACGTCTATCACCCAGAACCACGGGAAAGCTGGCTGAGTGGAAGTTCTACAACTAGAAGGAAAGAGAAAAGAGCATTGAGACGTGCACAAGCGTGGAAAAGCAGAGGTACGCAGGCGCGCAAATCGGGCTGGCGGTTGGCGACTGGGTGCACTGCTTCTTTCAACCCAAAGGGAGACACAGCTCCCCATTACTCTGAACTCCAGTTTCTGGCGTGACTCTGGGGACCCAGACCTCTACGGGGAGAAGCGGGACTGTCTGCCATCGGGTCAGAAAGTGAGGGTGGCTTTCTTGCAGAGCTGCGTGCAGGAATCATTGTTTACTGCACTGGGGCGCGAGGCGCAGGGATACGGAAACTCGGAGACGCAGAGATGGCTGACTGGCAGCCATCACTGTTTGCCACGCCCTAGTGACTCCCTGAGACCCCGCCCCGTCCAATTTACAAACCCGCCCAAACTGTGCGCAGCAGCTTTTGCATATAAATGGCCTGCCTTATTGCAGCTTAACCTAACAAACTGCAACTCTGGTCAGACCAGGAGAAATCTGCAGCTGTAGCTCCTGCTGGGTGGCCTCAGACAGTAGCTGACCTGCACGCCATTGGAGATCCAGAAGCCAGTGTACCTAACGGTCAGTGTGAGACGACACCAGATTTCAACTCCTCACATCCATAAGTGACACATTCAAGAGGCAGACTCAGTGAGCACCAAAGCCCCACTGAAACAAGTCCTGCTCCATAAGGGTGTCTCCAGCACAGCAGTTCTTCCATTATAGGCACAGCAGGTCCTCACAGCCAATTGGCCTGGAGGTAAATTCCTCCCAGTGTACCAACAGCAATCAAGGCTTAACTATAAGACTGTGCACTCAGCCTACAAAGGGGTGCACGAAGAATATCCACCTCAGGTGATTGGGGAGGCTGAACCACTGGGCCTTATAGGTCACCTACCACACAAAGCCACTCCGTCAACATAGGGAAGCAGCCAGAATGCAGAGACAACGAAACATATCATGAATGAAAGAAATGGAGGAAAGCAAACTACTGGACATAGGGTTCAAAACCACACTTATAATGTTACTCAAGAATCTGCTAAAAACCTCTGAGGAACTTAATGAGACCTTTAAGGATCTTAATGAGAATGCAAAAAAAATGGAAAAGGACCAGTCAGAAATTAAGCATACACTGTCTGAAATAAAGAATATACAGAAATTCAACAGTAGATCAAAGGACCCCAAGAATCAAACCAAAGATCTGAAATATGAGAAAAAAAAAAAACACCCAACCAGAAAAACAAAAAGAAAAAAATATGAAGATAGTGTAAGGAGCCTCTGGGACAACTTTAAGCGTACCAACATCCGAATTTTTGGGGTGCCAGAAGAAGAGAGAGAGCAAAATATTGAAAACCTATTAGGAGAAATAATGACAGAAAACTTTCCCTACCTGGTGAAAGAAATAGACTTACAAGTTCAGGAAGCACACAGAACCCCAAACAAGAGGAATCCAAAGAGGACCACACCAAGACACATCATAATTAAAATGCCAAGAGCAAAAAACAAAGAGAGAATATTAAAAGCAGCAAGAGAAAAACGGTTAGTTACCTACAAGGGAGCACCCATACGATTGTCAGCTGATTTCTCAACAGAAACTATGCAGGCCAGACGGGAGTGGCAAGAAATATTCAAAGTGATGAACAGCAAGAACCTACAACCAAGATTACTCTACCCAGCAAAGCTATCATTCAGAATTGAAGGGCAGATAAAGAGCTTCACAGATAAGAACAAGCTAAAGGAGTTCATCACCGCCAAACCAGTATTATATGAAATGCTGAAGGGTATTCTTTAAGAAGAGGAAGAATAAGAAAAAGGTAAAGATAAAAATTATGAACAACAAAATGACAACAAATACATATCTATCAACAAGTGAATCTAAAAATCAAGTGAATAAAAAATCTGATGAACAGAATAAACTGGTGAATATAATAGAATCAGGGGCATAGAAAGGGAGTGGACTGACAATTCTCAGGGGAAAGGGGGTGTGAGGGGTGTGGGAAGAGATTGGACAAAAATCTTACACCTATGGATGGAGGACAGTAGCAGGGGGTAAGGGCATGGGGTGGGGTGGGGAATCAAGTGGAGGGGAGCTATGGGGGGAAAAAAGAGGAACATATGTAATAATCTGAACAATAAAGATTTATTTAAAAAAATAACTAAATAAAAGTTAAAACCGTAAACATCTGCTAAACAACGAACACTGTATCACGCATCTTTCTAATGAACCGGTTTTAAGTTACACCCAAGGTGTGCATTGGAGTTTCCGCTCTGAACCCACAAGGAACGCGGGGCTCACCCGAGGGAATGCGGAGGCAGCAAACGGGGGAGACGGGACGCACCGGGCACATGGTCCTGGGGGTGATGGAGCTTGGCCCGGCTGCGGGGGCCTCGGCCGCTCCTGTCTGTCTGGACGGTGTCCTGGGCCCTGGGTGGTTGTGGCCGGGACACCGTGATGGCCTCCAACCGTGCACGCCGAGACGGCCTCACAGACACAGAGCGTGTGCACAGCTCGCACCAGGAAGCTGACAACCCCTCAGGACCCCTTGATGAAGAGGGAGGTGCACCTGGACCCCAGGCATGCCCTGTCCCTCAGCTCCTTCCTACCAAGTCAGAAACGCAGACCGAATCTCGGAGGACAGTTTCAAAACCAGCATTTATGTCCACAAAACAAGAGGACTCGACTTAAAAATAATATGAATAAAGTAATAAAATTTCAAACAGTAAAAAGAAAAATAAAGGAAAAATATTTCCACTGACTTAATCTGCTGATTTCTTCTTCTTTTTTTTAAAATATATTTTTATTGATTTCAGAGAGGAAGGAAAAGGGAGAGAAAGAGAGAAACATCCATGATGAGAGAGAATCATGGGTCGGCTGCCTCCTGCACGTCCCCTACTGGGGATTGAGCCCGCAACCCGGGCATGTGCCTTTGACCGGAATCGAACCCGGGCCCCTACAATCTGCAGGCCGACGCTCTATCCACTGAGCCACACCAGCGAGGGCGAACTTGCCGATTTCTGACAGAATCTGATCAGGGCGGACAGGCATGGCGCCTCGTCTGGACTGTGTGTTTTGTTTTGTTTTGTTCTTGGAAGGTACTTTACTTTCCACATCTACAGAACCTTAGTTTTTATTGCCTGTAGGCACACCAGCATGTCACTGAGGTCAAAATAGAGGCACACTCACCTGTCTATTAGAAGTGCTCTCCGCAGTACCTTTGGGAGCTATTGGGGGGGAAACACAAAGACGATTTTAGCAACTGCACACTCTTCCTTGGGTGAACGGCTCAAGGTCCTCTTCAGGGAGGGACCAGTGTCACGTTCGAATGATCCCAACAACCCGCGAACGTGTTCCCATGGCAACGCTGAGCCCACAGGCGAGGCGTGTGGGTCCCAGGATCCTGCGGTGAACATCTCCGAACAGGACGCGGGCCCTCCCCAACCTCACGGCCCTGCATCGCACCGAACCTCCCCACGCCCGTCCTCGAAGGCCAGGCCACTTCCCCATTTCCCAGGCGATCCCTCCCCTGTGTGGGTTTTGCCTATTTTCTGTCGTTTTGCCAATTTTCAGAGCGGGGAGCACTCAGCCAACCCGTAGACAAGAGGGCAGCGTTTTCACCCCCAAGGCCTTGATGGATTGTTGCCTTCTGGCTACGAGATTTAAAAAAGTACCGAGTAAAGAGCAGAGGCATTGTACTTCCAAACCCCTCTCCTCTCGCTGACGTGAAGAAGCACAGTCACATGTAAAGCCGAAACACGAAGGTACTGAGTAAATTGCAAAAATACTGAATACATAACTAGTCGGTAAACGGACCGTTTTTTTTTTTTCAATTGTAGGTTTGAGTGATTCGGAAACGGGTAATTGTAACCACTTGGCTTTCTCTGGAATGACGACTTTACTAAAAACGTGGGGCCACTGGTTCCAATTTAAAGGACGTTAGCGATACTTGCAATCCAGTCTAAGCCGGTTCGGCTGCTCAACAATTGCCACCTTTTTCTTGGTTTCCTTTATGATAAGTATCAGCGTCCCTGGTACTTGGAGGTAGCTCTAGGTTTAAAGACAAGTAACAGCAGTAAAAGCTAATCCTCTCAAGTGCTGAGAAGGAAAAGGGCACCTTGCTGTACAGATGGAAAAGGTAAGTTTCATTAAAGACGCCTGGTGCAGGCAGGCCCGTGTGCCTCAGGGGCTGGGTCACAGTTTGATTCCCGGTCAGGGCACAGGCCCGGGTGGCAGGCTGGATCCCAGTGTGGGGCGTGCAGGAGGCAGCTGTTCAATGATTCTCTCTCATCATTGGTGTTTCTGCCCCTCTCTTCCTCTCCCTTCCTCTCTAAAATCAATAAGAATATATTAAAAAAGAGTCTTAGGGAAAGTTTAATGGCTCATTATTAAAAAAAAGACACCTGTTGCAATATCTCATTCAAGGCATAGCAGTGAAAAATCACCATTTAAAATGTACAGCCCTAGCCGGTTTGGCTCAGTGGATAGAGCGTCGGCTTGCGGGCTAAAGGGTCCTAGATTCTATTCCGGTCGGGGGCGTGCAGGAGGCAGCTGGTCAATAATTCTCTCGCATCTCCCTCTCCCTTCCTCTCTGAAATCAATAAAAATATTATTTTTATAAAATTGAAATGGAATAAAATGTACAAAGAGCAGGGAAATAAAGTTGTCCGTGAGGTCTTTCAATGGAACAGAATGTACATGATCACAATCCGCCTGAAGCAAGGCACATCCACTGAGATAGAAGGCTGTTCCTAGCCCCCCGGCCACCCGGCCCCCCGGCCCCCCGGCCCCCCGGCCCCCCAGCTCCCCGGCCCCCCAGCCCCAGAACAGCCCAGTCGGGAGAGCTGATGTCATCGGGATCGGATGACCCTGATTGCTTCCAGGTGACCTGGTGGCGACGCCCGTGAGGCAGCTTGCCTGGAAGCGATGCAGCCCGCATGGCAATGTGGTTGAAAAGACGATTTGGTCTAAACTGGATAATTCCTAATTGCTGCGTCTCTCTGTAATGGTCACTTTGGGGAATCACGAGGGCATGATGTAATCTTCTGTGACTTTCCCCAAATTCCTCAGAAATACGCTCTTTGGGGGCTGTATCATTTCCTAATCGTCGGCAGTTCATTTTTTTCACTTTCGCATTTTTTATCGTAGTGCAAGTTTAGATCAAGCTTTCCAATAACTTCTCTCTATTGCGGTCATTGAAATGCAACATCTTGCGTTGTTGCTTAAAATACGTGTGACTCGAGGGCTCTAATTAGAGAGCCCTTCCCGGCCTGGCTCAGGGGTTGGAGCGTCTGCCCACACACCGAAGAGTGCAGGTTCGATTCCTGGTCAAGGCCCGGGCCTGGGTTGTAGGGTTTTTTTATATATATATATTTTATTGATTTTTTTACAGAGAGGAAGAGAGAAGGATAGAGAGTTAGAAACATCGATGAGAGAGAAACATCGATCAGCTGCCTCCTGCACACCCCCCATTGGGGATGTGCCTGCAACCAAGGTACATGCCCTTGACAGGAATCGAACCTGGGACCCTTGAGTCCATAGGCCGACGCTCTATCCACTGAGCCAAACCGGTCAGGGCTTTTTTTTTTTTTTTTTTCTGGGTTGTAGGTTTGATCCCGTTGTGTGGGAGGCAACCAATCAAGGTGTCTCTCTCACATCAATGTTTCTCTCTCCCCCTCCCTGCCCCGTTCCTTCTTTCCTCTCTCTCTCTGAAAATCAATGGAAAAAAGAATATCCT